>NC_141605.1:13186985-13269485 GCF_047967505.1 Dipteris shenzhenensis
ACACACGCACACACACACACAAACACACACTCTCTCTCACACACACACATATAATCTCTCTCTCTCTCTCTCTCTCTCTCTCTCTCTCTCTCTCTCTCTCATAGAAATACGTAATGACATACACCCCCACGTATAAATTAAGCTGATGCCTTACACCTTTATCCCCCCATCCCCATTTCCTTTATATTTGATTTAATCCATATTCTTTTGTTTTCGGCGCATATAATGAAATAGTCATTGCACCCCTTCACCTCACTACATGGGCCCTCCATGGTCTAGATTCCATAAACTGAATCACACTCCCTCACCTTTTTCTTTATGCCGCAAACCTCCAATGTACCTCCATGAGTGAGGGGGTACTTTTCCTTCACTTTTGGGCCGATGATGCTCAGTTACGTCTCAAAGTGGATGTTTGAAATGATTTTTGTTATGTGCTGGAGGAGCATGGGATGAGGCAAGGAAGGGAAGGCAATAGATAGAAGATAGATGCTCAAGGGCGCTCGTATAACTGTACATCTCTCTCTCTCTCTCTCTCTCTCTCTCTCATAGAAATACCATAGCGAGAGAGAGAGAGAGAGAGAGAGAGAGAGAGAGAGAGAGAGAGAGAGAGAGAGAGAGGGGAGGGGGGAGGGGGAGGGTTTATCAAATGACTAACGACACTATCTCTCGAAATGCACATCTCAACTCACACACACACAAAAAAAAACCCGTAGCTAGAGGTGTTAACACATACACACACACACACACATACACATACATGCACACACACACACACACACACACACAATTGATTAGATATACATATAGCTTGTAAGGATTATAAACGTTATGTTTTTACATTTGTCTGTGAATGTGAGCGCCATGCAAGATTTGTGAATGCCAGAGAGAGAGAGAGAGAGGGGGGGGAGGCGAGGGATTTATCAAATGACTAACGCCACTGCCTCTGGAAATGTGTATCTCAACACACACACACACACACAAAAAAAAACCATAGCTAGAGAGAGAGAGAGAGAGAGAGAGAGAGAGAGAGGAGGGGGGAGGGGGAGGGTTTATCAAATGACTAACGACACTATCTCTCGAAATGCACATCTCAACACACACACACACAAAAAAAACCCGTAGCTAGAGGTGTTAACACATACACACATAATCTCTCTCTATCTCTCTAAAAATGGCACGTACACTTCTATGCATGCTATAGATAGGGGTGGTAGCAAGCTAAGGGTGTCCACTTCCGGACCACTTTCGGATGAGTGTGACACCCGCTTGAGTGAAAATACAAATGTTTTGCTTCGGTCTCCAATACCTCGATCGAGGTATTAGTTCCAATGAAAATCACACACGAGGACAACCGAGCCAAGCCAATACCTCGATCGAGGTGCTGGGCTTTTTTCACCGGACCGAGCCTATACCTCGATCGAGGTTTGCTGGCAAGCCACCTATACATGCCAGATCTACCTCGTTCGAGGTATCTTGGCAATCCAGCTCTCAACCTCGATCGAGGTAATGTGGCATGTCCAGCATACCTCGATCGAGGTATGTGCCATCCGATAGGGCAGCCGACAGGGCAGATGACATACCTCGATCGAGGTATGCTGGACCGATGACTTGGCCGCATGTCGAATATGTCAATCGAGACATGTGGCATCCGGCTGCCGACATACCTCGATCGAGGTCTCGTGGCATGTCAATACCTCGATCGAGGTAGATGTACCGAGATGTATGGGCATGCCACAATACCTCGATCGAGGTATCATGGCATGTCAATACCTCGATCGAGGTAGATGTATGGCTCAGAGGCTAGAGGCACAAAAATACACACAAAAAAAACCCGTAGCTAGAGGTGTTAACACATACACACACACACATACATGCACACACACACACACACACACAATTGATTAGGTATACATATAGCTTGTAAGGATTATAAACGTTATGTTTTTACATTTGTGTGTGAATGTGAGCACCATGCAAGATTTGTGAATGCGAGAGAGAGAGAGAGAGAGAGGGGGGGGGGGGGCAAGGGGTTTATCAAATGACTAACGCCACTGCCTCTGGAAATGTGTATCTCAACACACACACACACACACACACAAAACCATAGCTAGAGAGAGAGAGAGAGAGAGAGAGAGGGCGGGGGGGGGAGGGGGGAGGGGGAGGGTTTATCAAATGACTAACGACATTATCTCTCGAAATGCACATCTCAACACACACACACACACACAAAAAAAAACCCGTAGCTAGAGGTGTTAACACATACACACATAATCTCTATCTATCTCTCTAAAAATGGCACGTACACTTCTATGCATCTATGCATGCTATAGATAGAGGCTAGAGGCACAAAAATACAAAACTTCACATGCCACTATCTCCCAAAATGCACGTAAGATTGGCGCCAACATGTACCCTAACTTAAGGAATATGCTAAAATCAGTTAATTACTTGAAGGGAAAGGAGGGTGTAGCATATGTGTCTACATGCAAGGTTGCATGATGGCGATTGATTGACCTATAGTAGGGTGCACACTACCTCTTTTCCTTCAAGAAAATATCTCCTTGCTTGCTCAAATCTACCTTCTTTCGTTCCTCCATTATCTTTATTTTCTTTCATCTCCTTTCCTTAGATATTCATGCCCTTTCATCTTCCCCTAGCATCGATCAACCCCTACACCTCTCTTTCTCTCTCTCTCTCTCAAAACCACATACAAAAATTCTATAAACCTTCCCCCCCCTCTCTCTCTCTCTCCCTCTCTCACAAAAACACAAAAGCACACACACACACACACACACACACAAACACACTCTCTCTCTCTCTCTCTCTCATATAATCTCTCTCTCTCTCTCTCTCTCTCTCTCTCTCTCCCCCCTCTTCCACTTATCTTTCTCTTGCATTGGATCGTCCCTCAAGATGGTTTTTAAGCATGTGCAATAGAGAGAGAGAGAGAGAGAGATGGAGAGAAAGAGATTGCAACACGTCCACTATCTCTCGGAATGCAAAATAAACCCGCTTAGCAGATCGATCAACTGAAAGTAAACCATAGCAAATCAACCTGGCAATACAAATGCTTGTTGAAGGAATCGTCCACCAAGACGTGGAGCTGAGGATGTCTACTTCAAGTCTGCACACAGGAGCAGAGGATGTTTGCTGGAGCCTACTGGCTGCTGGTCGATGGAACTGCCTTTACACTGCTAGAGGTCGAGATATGGAGTGGATCGAGAGCTGCTAGTAGCTCAAAATGGCCGTTATATGCGTAGAGGTACAAAAGGGAACTTGGGGTGGTTCCGTTATATGGGTAGAAGAGAACTTGGGGTGGCTATCCTTGCTTGCGTCTGAAGATCGGGCTCCTTCTATTCTATCAAGGACTACGTGACTGAGTATCCAGGTTCATTGATAGAAATCTCTCCATTGGTCTTCGACGAATTCGAGCATGGGCAGATGAATGACTGCAGAATGCGACTGGGCAGATGAACGACTGCGCGACTGAGTATCCAGGTCTTTGACGAATTCGAGCATGCAGACAAAAGGATGCCCAGGCAGGAGCTGGAGGTGGTGATCATCGATATGCAGAAGCTGGACGGCGGATGAACGGTTGGAGAGGAAGGAGCTGCTTAGCGGGATCGTCGATATGCAGAAGCTGGACGGCGGATGAACGGTTGGAGAGGACGAAGTCGCTCCAGCGGGAGGAAGCTGGAAAGGCGCGATGGAGGCTGGAGGACACGGGGGGCGCAGGTGGGAGCCTTCATGGCGTTGAAGGCGTGACGGCTCCCTCCCAGCGATGACGGCTCCTCTTCTGCATTCAAGCATTCAATTCTTTCAATTCTCCGTCTTGAGATCTCCTCCCAGCGATGACGGCTCCTGCATTCAATTCTTCTTCCTTCAACCTCTCCTAGCGATGACGGCTCCTCTCCTGAGATCTCCCTCCCAGCTCCTTTCCTCATGACATGTGGCAAGGTCTCGTGATGACATGTGGCAAGGTCTCCTGATGACATGTGGCAAGGTTGCCTCTCCTCTCCCTCCTTAATAGAATAGATAGAAGATAGAAGAATAATTTGATTCTAATACTATGAATTGCACAGCCGCCATGAGACGGATGAATTCATTCCAAAATCTACAATACACAATAGGTCGAGCTAGAGCGGGTACCACACAACCATAAATCGCTACTGGAATAAATCTATTCATTACTGCAGCCTGGTAGAGAAGAAGTAACGAAAGGACTTACTGCTGCATGATAGCGACACATCATGAATTGAATCAACGATTTTCGACAAGGAAGGCAAAAGGAAGTTTCTCTTTCGCCTATAGTCATGAATAAAGCATCTCATGGCCTTTGCGAACGCCACCTGTAGTTGAATTCGTGAAAGGACTCAAAGTCATAAAATCCTTCAACGAGCAACTAACAATAGACGAAATCTTTGAAGGAACGACCTTGCAAATGACGAGGATGCACCGCCCGAACATGCAAACATTCAGGGAAGCAGGTGAGAATGGACAAAAGTGTGTAGCAAACGCAGAATTGCACTACATGCAACCATGCAGAGGAGGGTTGCCAAACTAGAACACGTGGCAACAAATTACCAGACCATGCAAAAAATGCGTCGCAAAATGGCACACGTGGCAACCAAGACGCAGATCATTTAATAATATATTTTTTTCCATTTTTCAGAAAATTTTATTTATAATTTTAGCTTTGCCAAAGCATCGCCATTACTTAGGCTACCCATAGCAGGCCAAAAAAAGATATACAAATCTCGAGCGAGATGATGACCCCATAAGTATAGAAGGGAAAACAAGTGAATACATTCAAGAGGCCTGCCCTGGCAAACTCAAAGCTGAGAGAGAGAGAAGAAGCAGCAGCTTAGAGAGAGAAGAAGCAGAAGAAAGAAAAAGAAGAGAGAGAGAGAAAGGGGGAGAAAATGATGCCCAAATTTTCGAAATTACTATAATGGGATTAGCTTCTTACAGAAATCACCATCGCTTAAGGCCTAGCCGCCAAAAAAATATAAAATACAAAAGCGTTACGTTCTCGTTGCTTTCCGTCAACTCACAAACTGTCAAGGGACTGAGCTTCGATGGCTATGTCGGCGGCTGCCTGCTGATCACCTCCGGTTTGCTTCTCTCCCTCTCAACCATGTCTCTCGACGTCCTCGACCTTCCCCCCCCTCCCAGCGACCTTCATCACGATCATCCAAACCACCCGCTTGAATATCACCTTCCCTCCACCACCACCCCCACCCCCTCCGTCGAGCAGATTTTCTCTTCCTCCCCCATCCCTCCCTGTTCGTCTCAAATTACCCTCCGTGGTCTCGTCGTTAGTGCCTTCCTCGGTACCCTCTTCTCCATCATCAGTCTCAAGCTCAGCTTGACCACTGGCATCATCCCTTCGCTCAACGTCTCAGCTGGCCTGTTGGGTTTCTTCTTCGTCAAGTTGTGGATGAATCTTGTCGCTAAGATCGGTGTCAGCCATAAGCCTTTCACCAGACAAGAGAACACCGTCATCCAAACGTGCGTTGTCGCCTGCTACGGCCTTACTTTTAGCGGTATGCCCTCACCAACGCAAAGCTTTTCAGCTACCTGCATTTTAGAGCAAGCGCACCTTGGCGGAAAATTGCACGCTTTTAACGTTGTTTTCTTGCTTTTCTGAATTATGTGGCCCAACCTTTAACGTGTCCTTTACGGTCAGGTGGGTTCGGCTCTTACCTCATTGCGATGGATCAGAGAACCTACGATTTTGTAAAAACTGGTAGCAACAGTCATGCAGACAGTCCCGCGAATGTAATAAATCCAGGTCTGGGTTGGATCATCGGATATATGTTTGCGGTCAGTTTCCTCGGGCTTGTGGCGGTGGTTCCTCTTCGTCAGGTGACTTTTGAAGGAGTTATATTCATAATTTGTGAGAATCGTCTGCTGCTAGTATTATGTAACAATTGGGGATGGTCTGCCATCCAAGACTTAGTTTCTGCATTCGTACATGAAACAGATTATGATCGTCGATTACAAGCTCACATACCCCAGTGGGACGGCAACAGCAGTGCTCATCAACAGCTTTCACACGCCTCATGGCGTCAAACAAGCACAGTACGAACGCAGTCAGCAAGCACAATATTGTTGAGTTGTCGGGAAAAAAAATAAAACTAAATTGTTGAGTTGTTTGGAAAATCATAAGAATTAGTCCATTCTTTTTCACTCGGAAGGAATATTGCTTTGGCCGGAAGAAAAGAGAAGACATTGTCGCAACTAAATACTTTATTTCTTTGAGAATGTCAGTACCAATCTGTTACAGTATGTGGCTAATGTAATGCTCCCTATACAGTGGCAGGAAAACATTGACTTCTTGGTATAGGTTTACTTGTTTTCTCAGATTGTAGGCTAGTTAGTGATATGTTACAGTTTTGGCATGTGTGGTTGTGTTTTCCTCACTTTGATCGGACACCGTTGAGATGTGCTGCTGCTTTGATGAGATGAAATTGCTTGTTATTTCTTATTGGAACAGAATCTAGCTGGTCTAAGGGATCCCCCACTGCATGTAACTTTTCTGGGATGCATCCAGCGACCTAGACCCATGATCTTGCAGAACATGTAACTTTTCTGGGATGCATCCAGCGACCTAGACCCATGATCTTGCTTACTATTATACACAACGTAGAAGAAAAGAGGAAAATGTTGATCCTTTTCAGACACAGTCACAAATAGTTCATTTCTTTGAGAATGTCAGTACCAATCCATTCCAGTACGTGGCTAACGTAGTGCTCCCTATACATATGGCTGCAGTGGCAGGAAAATGTTGACTTCTTGGTATAGGTTTTATTGTTTTCTCAGATTGTAGGCTAGTTATTGATATGTTCATATTCCACAGTTTTGGTTGCATGTTCCTCACTTTTGGACACCGTTGAGATTTGCTGCTGAGAAGAATTCATGTTTGATGAGTAGCCTGTAACATGATGGTCACCACATTAATCCAAAAACCTTCATTGAGCTGCCTGATAAGTCAACCAACACATCTACCAACATACATATAGGCCTGCAGGAATCCATGCTACGGTGTACTTGAGAGAATATGGCAGCCCCTCCCCACTTTCCATGCGTAGTAGCTTCTTATATGCAAGTAGAAGTGTCACTAGTCTTTAGCATCATAGCTGCAAAATCTTGACCATAAAGACCAAAGCATTGAGAAACCACTGAAGAGGAATAGCCAAGTAAATAGAGAAGCCGAAATATGGAGAAAATAGCCTTGTAAATGGTGGCGAATACGAGATCCTTACTCCATGTCTGAAGAAAGGTGTCTCTACCGAAAGTTGTCTCAGCTCTGAAATCTCCCTGAGAGCCATGCCAAATGCCAGATACCATGCAAGGTGTTTCTCTCGATAGTTCAGGACCTTTGTTGTGGTAGTTGGTACATGCTCAGTTTCTCTAACATGGTATCAGAGCTAGCCTTTTAAGGGCCCGAAAGATCTACGAATGTCACCTTCTTCAAAACCGAAGGGTAGGTGTCCCTGCCAAGAAGGAAGGATCTTCCACATTTAGGTGTGGCTTTTTGAAGGCTTGCAGTGTGGACAAGACTGCAGGTCAACTACCCCTTGCTTTGTCATTCAGCCCAACAATCCCAAATTTTGGTGAGGCTGGAAAGTTGGACAGAACCAACTATCCCATTGGGATAGTGAAGTTTCAGAACCATTCTGATGGCCAAGAGATATCGGAGGGTGTGGGAGTGGAAATTGAAGGATCTAGTTGCACTGTCCATGCTTATAGGGATGACTGTGGATGTGATTAAATTATCCAGTTAGCAGAGTCAGCACATGAAGCACGAGAAATCTTGAAGGATCTCTATGAAACAAAAAACATAGGGAGGATCATCTTGCTCTAGAATTTGATTGTTCACCATGATGTAGAGAAGGGTTAATGTTCTCAAGGATCAATTGCTGGTCAGAAGGTAGACAAGAACCATTTGGCCATTGTTCTTGGTTAGTAAGCTTCCAAAGAGCTACAAAGGTTTCCTAACAACCGTTACATCTTGAGAACAATTAAATTTGATTACATTCAAGGAATTGGGTCCATTATTGCTTTAATAGGAGGCTCAGAGGAAGCTGTATGACAGAGACAACAGTGAAAGCCCATAAGAAAGGTGAGAAGGATTGTTCAAAGAACGACGGGGACTCTTCACATGGTGAAAGCAAGAAAATGAGAAAAAATATATGTTTTTACTACGGTAAGTTTGACTGCGAAGAACTGCAAGAAGGAAAAGGCTGACCAAGAAAAGGAAAAGGAACAGTCCAGGAAGGTTGAATTGGGCACAGTAGGTGCAAAAGTGGTAGCTGAAAAGCCTTTCTTAGTGGCGGTTCCAAGCAATCATGAGGTAAAGCTTGCAGGCACAAGTATGACTGTTCATGGCAGATGCCTGCTCCCATGAACTTGAAATGGTGTAGGGGCTCATTAATTTGGGTGCTTGTAATATGTCCATCTCTTAGGCAACAATCATCCTCAATTCGCCTTGTATAAAAGGGGGAAAGTATCCAGATACCAAAAATATATAAAATCTGAATGTGCTTGTATGCAATTATTCATAAAAAGACTGACATCTTTTGATGCTACAGAATAAGCAGTGACAGACTAAATTTTAACTCCCAATAATGTATATTCTGGGTTGTCATACATGCTGTTTGAGGCTTTCTGATCCCTTTGTTTTGAATTTTTAACGTAATATACTTTTCATAATTGAAAAGAAGGCATTTTTGGCACTTCCAACCTTTCTTTCCACATGCTTTTCTTTTTTTGGCCAACCAGAGGCCTAAAGTTTCTTGCTTAGTGACAGGGGAGTACTATTTGCAATAGTTGACTTGAGAAGATCATTGATTGAGGGAATTTCTGATCCTTGTAGTTGTCTTATTTTTTGGGTAGCTTATGTTGTCCATCCCTCATTTTCATTGAGAAAGATGTTTATGGTGTAACATGTTAGGAAATAGATGTATTTCTTTATATGATTTCTTAAATCGGGCATAATCCACTCAATGATTTGTTCCACTCCTCTTACTGATAGAGTTTTTGGTACAGGAAGAAGATCATTTGCCTGGGAAAATATTTCTCCTTTAGCTTTCTCTTCAGTCTCTTCAAGTGGTTCTTCGGTGGACCTCGAGCTGCCTGTGGATTTGACAATTTTCCGAGCTTAGGGTTGAAAGCATTTGACAACAAGTAAAGACTAATTTCCTTATCGTTTCACGTGGAATCACATGGGTTGGAGATGTACTCTTTCTGATTTCGACAAAATATTGGCATTTGTCAATGCTGTATAGCCCTGAAAGTATCAAATGGACAATGTTTTAGAAAGTTGACTTTTAAATTGTCAATTGTTCTCCCTGAATTTCTATTTTTTGGCATTTATTGGAAGCAAATAATGATCCAAGTTTCATCTTCATGACAGGTTCTATTTTGACTTCAGCATGACGTATGTGGGCGCAGGCATGATCTGTCCACATCTTGTAAACTGTTCCCTTCTCTTGGGAGGTATTCTGTCATGGGGGCTTATGTGGCCTCTTATCAGTAAACGAGCTGGAGATTGGTATCCATCAAGCACACAAGGATCAAATTTACGAGGTCTATATGGCTATAAGGTAGAGGTTTTTCCCACCTTGTTTAAAATAACTGTTAGATGTTTACAGATCATCGCAAATTGCATAAAGACAAAAGAAGGCATTACTTCTTTCATAGTTCACTGGTGTGATCTGAGTTTTGCAGGTCTTCATTGCCATTGCCCTTATATTGGGAGATGGCCTTTACAATTTTGTCAAGATTACAATCATGACATTGAAGCTACTTTACATTGAATATAGAAAGAAAATACGTCTGCCTACCATCAATGAGAATGGTAAACGGATGTCCATATATAGTTCCTGTAATTCTAGGAGAAAGTTTTTGAAAATTAGAAGAATTCTATAAAACTAGTTATGCTATGATTCATGGTTAACTATCCTGATATGAACATCTTTTGCGATATTTTCATGATACTTAATAGGCAAACAAGAGCTGTCATTCGATGAACAGAGGAGAAATGAAATATTTCTGAAGCATACAGTACCTTTCAAGGTAGCTACAATCTGCTATGTCGTACTGGCTGCAATTTCCACAGGGGTTATTCCAAAAATATTTAATCAGATGAGATGGTACTATGTTTTGCTAAGCTATTGTGTAGCGCCTCTCCTTGGCTTCTGCAATGCCTATGGCTGTGGCATGACCGATTGGAGCTTGGTATCAACTTACGGAAAGCTTGGTCTTTTTATCTTCTCAGCCTGGGCAGGAAACAATGGTGGAGTGATAGTCGGGCTTGCATCATGTGGAGTTATGATGGTTATTGTGTCGTGTTCGGCTGACCTGATGCAAGACTTTAAAACTGGCTACCTGACATTGTCTTCCCCAAGGTCCATGTTTGTAAGCCAGGTTCTAGGAACTCTTATGGGATGCATAATTGCACCGATGACATTTTGGATGTTTTGGAAGGCTTTTCCTATTGGAGTTCAGAATGGTCAATACCCAGCTCCTTATGCTGTGATTTACAGGGAGATGGCTATACTTGGAGTGCAAGGCTTCTCAGCTCTTCCCAAGCACTGCCTTCATCTTTCCTTTGCTTTTTTTGCTTCTGCCATTGTTATTGATGTTATTAGAGATTGTGTTCCTGCTAAGATTTTGCAGTTTATCCCAATTCCAATGGCAATGGCTATTCCATTTTATATTGGACCCTATTTTGCTATAGATATGTTCGTTGGCACTGTTATTGTGTATGCCTGGCAAAGATTCAACAGAAAGAAGGCAGATGTGTATGCTTCAGCTGTGGCCTCAGGTTTGATCTGTGGTGATGGGGTATGGACATTGGTATCAGCTATTCTAGCCTTAGCAAAAAGGCAAGCTCCAATCTGCATGTACTTCCTAGCCACTGAAGTTTATTCCAAGTTAAATTTACCAAACTATTAACTGGAGATGGAAATTTTGTAATGTAAAGATTTTCTTGAAAAACGTAATGCACTTTTAAGATGGAATATTTCTTTAAGAATTTAAAATTGTTTGTAGGGTACTCTTGCACTTGAGCAATCATCTGTTCTGATCTGGTTGCAAGAAGACCTATTCCTTATTGGATGATATCATTAGCAATTATATCTGCTCAGGAACAGGATAAGACGTGATAGAATGATCAGGATTATCAAAATTATCCTGAGTAATGTCAACATTATCCTGAGTAATGTCTGCACCCGATTTTAATGTGGGGGTCCACATATTTAACTAGACACCATGATCCTTTGGGCCATGAGTAAAGTTCATGAAGCACTTGAATGTTATGGTAGAATAGTTCAGATCAACAAAAACTTACCCTCCTACATCATCTGTGTGATAAGAACTTAAATGGATACTACGAAGTGGCCAGTACAACATAACTGTGAAATGCAGTCCTTGGTATTATGCATCTGTGTGGTTGAAGGTTGTCTTTTTCTCACAACTTGCATATAGTTCGATATGTTTGCAATCTCCATTTCTTAATTTTTAAGCTTTTTCCCCCCCCTTTTATTGGGGATTAGCTGGTTGATACTAAGGTCGACGATATTGTTCTTACTTGCCCTTCTTGGTTGCAATTCTGTGTGATGCTTCAAGTTTAAGTGCATGTGTGCTTAATTCAGATGCTTTAAATACCTTTGAAGCACTCTATCAGCACGTTTATTATATGATTAAAACACGAGTTTCTTAGATCTCTCTTAATCGCGTGTAAATTCATGTTGTCTTTCTAAAAACTAAACATGAGTAATTTGATAGAGGTTAATGTTTGCAATTCACAAGACTCACCAAGAGCCATAAGCGCCATCCCCCTTCCCACCGATGTATTAGCCTATAGCTTGATTCACCCATAAATTCATCACTGATCATCACCCAACTGGCTTTGTAGTGTTGGTGCATGTTATCCGTTTAAGATTTTCTATAGAAACAGCTGCATCACTACTAATTAGCACTCCCATGCAAAGCATTTAAGAGTGTCATTTTCTAAAATCCTGTCTCAGTGCTATTGCTTTGAAGAAAATGGTTTTACTTTTTAGGACTCTTTGAGGATGCTTAAAGTGAACTTTAAGAGAGAGAGAGAAAGAGAGAGAGAGAGAGAGAGAGAGAGAGATTTTATGTACACTGAAAGCTGAATACAACCTAAGCAGCACTACATGTGCCATCCCAAAAGAAAAAGGGAAACTAATATCTTCAAAAAGGAGATTTTTAGTATCAAAAAGTACTAGAGAGCTCAACAAGTGAGTTCTCAACCATCCCCATAGGAGTACAAGAGAACAAAACATAATCCCCATAGGAGTACAAATAATCCCCATAGGAGTACAAGAGAACAAAACATAATCCTGAGGAGTACAAGAGAAAAAAACATCACCAGCCCATGTTTTCCTATATCATTTGAAGGCTGAGAGCTACTTAAATTTTTTTAACGTTGGCACTCTCATATGAGATACCCAATTTCCAGCTGTCCTAGCTGCTCCTGCTTGCTCCATTTCCATGTGTTCTGCCTCATTGTGCTAGGCTGAGATCCTCAGCTATCTAGAACTTGGTACCCTTTAGTTGCTTTGACCAGCAACTCTTGTCTTGAATACAATACACGATGGCAACGGAGTCCATTGAGTGCACCCTTGAAGGATCAAGCTTCGATCTTAGAGAAGATCTTAAAAGCATCCAATCCCCATGTTGGTGGAACAATTTCTTACACTTGTTCCAAAATTTCATAGCGCCAGGTCTCGAAGGACAGTAGTAACATTGTGGTGGAGGAGGAAGATTTCTCGGACATTTTGGGGATGCTCTCTGCGAAAGAGGCATTTGAAAAAGAGCGTCAGCAGTCTCAGTATTGGACAGTCAGACCTATTCGATCCGATAGTCAGACGGTGTGACTGTCTGTAGTCTATTCATATATAGTCTGTAATTATCGGAAGCGTTGTATTTGAATATTTTACCTAAAATGTTGTACTCATTGGCATCGACCCATATATCCCATTCTCTTTGTAAGCAACAGTATGAAATCAGAACTAAATAACATATATGAATCTGTTCATAGTATTACTTTGAGCATGTTCTCAGTTTTCTGTGGGCTTTCCGGCTGCTCTACTTTCATGTTCAAAGTGTAGTGAACTGTTACTACCATGAACAAATACTTGACAATTCAGTTGATTGCAATCCATCATTAAGCGGGTGGTTTAAGATGTTTTCATGTGAAGGTCCAATCATGAAAGAGGCCAAAAACAGCTATCCAGTAAAGGTTTTGGAAGCACTTTAAAAGCCAATATGTGGCCCAATATCTTTGAATATGAATGTAGCTGAATCCATTAATCCAGGTGGATTAGACATTAATTAAGAAAAGTGTACACATGAAGTCTATCGGTTGACACATATCAATGAAATCGGATAGGTGGTAGTAGACACTGGATGGGCATTATAGATGGTTTCCACATCTCCATCAATAGTTGAATCTCAGATAGATTCGACCTTGAATCCCACATAGATTTGAACTGCAAGGTGGCTTCCCATCGGAAGTATATCTAAGGGTGATTACACACTGGAGCCCCCCGCTTGCCCAAGCCTGAATAATATGGCTCTTGGCGGGTAGGGGTGCTTACGCACTGCCATGGTGAATCTTGGGCATGTGGCAAAAGGCTGTGGGTTCAAGCCACACCACCTCAAAGTGCAATTAATGTTTTGAAGAAGAAACCCCCTACCCTTGGGCAAGGGGTCTTCGCTGCCCAAGTTTGGGTAGGCTGCATGTTTTTAGGGGCCAATTGGGCCTTTCCATGTGGCAAAACGCCCCTGCATTTTTGGCTGGTGGGCGGGGAAGCTAGCAGTGTGTAGAGAGCCTAACTACTCACTCGTGAACATTATAGTTGCTACTAGCTCGACATTATTGGCGCTACTTCACTCATGGAAATGAATCCATCCATGCAAAGCTGTACATTTGATGATAGATTGTGGTAACCAAGGTGTTAACGGAATTATTTGTTAAGGTAAGACTCTACTAATTCTTTTTTAAACAAGGTGGGGATCCCACTAAGGCCTTGCCTTTTGGAATGTCATTATAAGTGTAAGTGTAAAGTAGCTTGATAAAAAGGGGGGTGGGAACACTCCCTCGATCGAACAAAATGTTTTTGATAACCTCCTGGACATAGAGAGGCTTCTTGAGGGCCAACAGACTGCTAGTTATGTAATATAGAAAGTGCAAGCCTCTATCTGTGTAGGGATTAGGCAAGTAGAAATTGAATAGATACAAATTGTGACATTCAAGAGATTTATTTAGAATCCCATTGTGTGGCATTCAGGAGGAAATCCCACATGGATGCAAATAAGTAAGTAGTAATACATTAGATGTGAATTGCAAAATTAAAGAAATTTATGCAACATCCCACTATGGGGCATCATGGTGTCTAGTCCCACAAATTCACATCCAAGTATGGCTACAAACACATATGCAAGAATTTTGATGCAAAGTTAATTTCATTTCCCATCATCTTTCCCTTTTTTTTATTTAGGGAATTCCTTGGTAATGGGTAAGTTGTTGCCCTATGGGTAAGTTTCCATTTCACATACTCTTTCTAACTCCCTTTATTGCACTTTTCTCCTATTTGGTGCCCTATCATTGTGCTTCTTCTCTTCCCTTTTTGTGCCTTCATTTATCATCTCCACTCAATGGAACTCTTGCTTACCATTAATCTAGCTTCCACTTTATATCTATCATTTTGAATCTACCAAAATTTTATGGAATAAGGATTTGGAACGAAATCGTTAAAGCATTACAAGTGCTATGTTGCATGTGAAGCATGCATCCTGAAGACTATAGGATATAGCAATTTATTCAAAAACATCAAAATTTTGTTCTGTACATACATGCAACCAAGTCATCATTCAAAAGTACACTACATGAGCTTTTCCTCAACCCAAGGACACACCTAAATGAGAACATTAGGCATGGATTAATGAGCCTCCAATGTTGTGCTAAAATGATGCACACCCATTTGAGGGCATGCTCCATAACTTTTTTTTGATTTGTTGAAAACCAAAACGGATTGAAAACTTGGAATCCAAACTAGTGGGACTACTATATGATGGTCTTAAAACATTGATAGTTGTTGGTATTGGTATCTAGATTCACCCTAAAATGGAAGAAGTTAAAAATGTATAATTTGTGCATGTGCAAAGACCTTTTAATAAATCCAACACTATTTACAATTTTGAATTGTTTCTTTTTCCATGTAGTTACTTGCTATATGCCTCATAAGCATGCCAAAGGTCATTGCATTTCATGATACAAAGCATCAAACCTGATAGCGTGCCCTTTGCCCTATTTGTGTTTGGAAGTATTTGAGGCCACATTGCACTTGTTTGGGATATCCAATTCTACTGGCGTGTATCACTAGAGGAGGGGAAATTGGCGGCTAAAAATTTTTCCACTCTTGTGAATTTTGAATTTTCACATCTCCTGCCCATCAAATCTTAGAAGATTAAGTTTATGCAACCTACCCCCACCTTGTAACCCGCACGTACCTGGACATGACCTTGTGCCTTCTTTGGTTTGGCATTGTCGTCTTTTGGGTAATTTGTCTCCTATTCTTTGCTTGCCTCACATGCTAGCTTCACTCTGTTTTAGCATTGTCTTCTTTCACTAATCGTCGCCATGGCAACATGCAGCTCACCATGGCTTGCAAGAGAAGAAAACAAAGGTTGCGACATAGAAAAGCTTAAAAGCTTGGTCAAGGCACAAGGAACAAAAGACTCCTTATAGAGCAGTAGCAAGAAGTAGTTGTTGCAGATGCACGCATTCAATCATTTCCATCAGAGCAAAGAACATGAGCTGTGATGTCATGATTGGTGGTAGCATTTGAGGAAGCAACATCAGGCCATTCAGGTAAATACCAATCTTGAGTCTTCACAAGCTTTAGCCTGCACCCTAAAGTTCATAGAGTGACAACCCTACCAACACCTCGAGAGAGGCACACAAACCGGAAGTAATGCCATCATCCCGATCCAAGTATTCTATGGGCTTAAACAGAATGCAAGAAAAGGAGAGACAATCTAAGTGCAGAAGTCATTGCAATAGTGGTGATGTTTTGGCATGAAAATACAAGAGTTTCTCCAAATAATAATGGCGTACATCTATAGAAAGAAGACAGGATGCAAGATGTTTGACAACAAGCACATCATACACATGCTTAATACAATGCAGGTCAGTGGTTTCCTAAACCATCCCAGTGGTTGTTTGTTATTGAGCTTTGGGATACTTTACTTGTTTCATTACTTGATACAATGCAGGTCAGTGGTTGCCTAAACCAGCCCGGTGGTTGTTTGTAATTGAGCTTTGGGATAGTGTACTAGGATGGCTTGGACTTAATGTGATTGTACTAAACCAACCCGATGGTTGGAATATCATGCAATTGTGGCTGGTTCAACTCAAAAACCAAAATCGCGTTGGCTTGGACTTAATGTGATTGTCTTAAACCAGCTCAAGGGTTGGAATATCATGCAATCATGGTTGGGTCAACTCAAACACCAGCTATGTGATTGTCCTAAACCAGTGTGGTTGAACTGAAAGTAACAGCAATATATTTCACAATAAAACAGTAATATATTATTATTTTACTAAACCAACCCGGTGGTTGGAACGTCATGCAACTGTGGTTGGTTCAGCTCAACACCAATGTGGTTGAGCAAACATTAGTTGTTGACCAGCTCGGTGGTTGAAATTACTATGTTTCTTAGTACTTAAATTAGTTAAATTTAATTTGCACACATTTTGTTTTGTTTTCCTCGTAGTGCAAAAAGGGGGCCTACATGTTGGGTCAGCAGATGGATTGTATCTCAATTTTATGGATCATTATCCTAACATTTCAATTGGGCAGAGGAGATTTGAGCATTGGAAGCCCAGGTACGTCAGGAAACTCAAAGACAAGAATGTTTGTTGTTGCCAATTTGCCAAACACACATAGGCTTTGACCGGTGCAAGCAAGTTGTGAATAACTTGAGATCTAGTGATATTGGAGCATTGCTCCATGGGGATCGATGCCCATGTCTACCTAATCAATGTGCAGTCTATAGGCCACCTGGATCCTCATCATGTGTCCCAAAAAACCACCGCGCTTGTTTTTGTAAATCCCAAACGATAGATTAACCCCACGCTTGTTTTTAGTTCATGCCAAACAACCACCGTGCTTGTTTTTAGTCATCTAATGGCACGTCATGGGGTCTATTTGCATTTTTCTTGGTTGCACACAAGGAAAATAGCTCCCAGAAATAGGCTGGTTCTTTGTAACTATTGTCAGATTTCAACCATTGAGCTAGTGAAATATTAGAAAATGCATTTTTTTATGGTGTCCCCTTTAGGCTGGTTCTCTTTAACTATTATCAAATTTCAACCACCGGGCTATCACCACAAATCCTAAACAAAATGAATTGCATGCCATTCATCTTGTAATAATAGAAGCAAACCACCACGCTAGTGGCAATTAATATCCTAGTGTGCAACCAACCACTGTGCTGGTGGCAAACACTTCTCCTAACCACTTATCTTGAACTATTGCCTTGCTATCCTAAAACGAATCGTGTTGTTGCAAAGTGCTATACTTTTAAATAGTCCCCTTTAGGCTGGTTCTCTTTATCTATTATCAAAATTCAACCACCGGGCTGGTGACCACAAATGCTAAATGAATTGCAAGCTATAGAATCATACTGTATTATTGGAAAATGTCCATCAAATTATAAATTCCAACTTAGGGAAACATTTTCAAATTATAAATTCCAACTCAAGGAAAATGTCCATCAAATTATAAATTCCAACTCAAGCAAAATTGAGAGACAAGGATTCATTTTTAATGAAAGAACATAATCAAACTAAAAATCATTCATTCACATTCTATTAAAACAATATTAAATATTCATTCAAAATAAAGTGTAAGAATGAGTAATGAAAATTGAGAGATATGGATTCATTTCTATTGAAAGAATATACTCAAACTGAAATCATTCATTCACATTCTATTGAAAGAATATTAAATAGTCATTCAAAAGAAAGTGTAAGAATGATAATACAAATTGAGAGACATGGATTCATTTTTATTCAAAGAATATACTCAAATTGGAAATCATTTATTCACATTCTATTGAAAGGATATTAAATATTCATTCAAAAGAAAGCGTAAAAATGAGTAATGAAAATTGGGAGACATGGATTGATTTTTATTCAAAGAATATACTCAAATTGGAAATCATTCATTCACATTCTATTAAACTAAGACACAAAGAAACAAATTCACTTTAACATCATAGACAAACACAAATCAAAATCATATTTTTCACAAGAGATCTAAGGAACTCAACAAGGAGATCCTAGAACTCCCACAAACAAATTTCATAGACACAAAAACACCAAAAGCACATTTCTTACAAGACATCGAAGGCACTCAACAAAGAGAACCTAGAACTCCCACAAACAAAGACACAAAGACCAAACCACAATTCTCACAAGAGATCTCAGGAACTCAAATAAGAGATCCTAGAGCTCCCACAAACAAGATCCATCTTATTTCAGACCTTCTAGATTGCTTTCGCAACCTTGAAGGACCTTTCTTCTTTCTTTTCCTTGTTTGATCTCTTATACTTGGCTAGGAAACCAAGCATGAGATAAGAGAAACTAGCAAACTCTAAGCTTAAATACAGGAACATAGCCACATAATCATACTAATGCAGGTTTATTCGTATGAATAAGTTATTTGTACGAATATCTATTTGTACAAATACCTATTCGTACGAATAAAATCTATTTGTACGAATATGAATGGATGACGTGTCTATTTATGGAAAAAACGTGACGTGTCACCACTTTTCTACCGGATTTTTTCCTTCCTTCGAATCATTCATGCAAATTCCCAGCATTTTTCGAATCATGAATTCGAATTTTTCTACTTAGGCTGTTGCCACATCACCCCATTGTGTTTTGCATGTTTCACAAATTTATTTTAAGTCAGAGAACATGAATTCAACAATATACTTAGTAAACATTCCAAAATACACACCCCTCTATGTTTTTAGATCTTATGCATCTTTTTGTTTAGGTAGAGAAATTTGATAACCTTTTAGGAAGCAAAAGTACCAACATCCTCACTTGTTTTGTTTGTGGAACTTTCACATTTTTTCATTTTGATATATAATTCCATCGAGGTGGTAGATTATTGGCATCTACACCATTGTCTATGATTTTGGATCTTGTGCATATTTCCATATTAGTATAGTATCTTGAATGAATTTCTTCTACACTCACCCCTATGAATTATACTATCTTTTACATATTTTTTAAAGTAGAGAAGCTTAAATTCAAACCATTATTTGATCTTATGCATCTTTATCTAGAGGCAAAGGATTTTAAATTAAGCCACCTAGATGGTAAGCATTTGGAACACACCTTTCATTAATTTTGTAATGTACAATCTCCAAAATCATTTTTGTAAGTACTTTTGGAAAGTTTACTCTCTGAATTTGTATACCTATTTTAAAGTACTTTAAGATGTAATTTTTTCCCCAAATCCGCTCTTAAAGAAACAAACTAAAACAAGAGTGGAATATAATTTTGTAAGGTTTTGTAAGTGCAAAAAATGAACAGTGTTAACATAACATCTTATAGAGACTAATGAGACAACTTTTTCTAAACTTATTAATAATTTAAATACATGTGTGTGTGTGTGTGTGTGTGTATGTGTGTGTGTAAAAAATAGAAACCTATAAACAACATGCAACACGATGCTCAGATAAAGGTGGAAAAAACTTTAACATTGACATATGGATTCTCATGAGTACAACTAGTAAAAAAATGTCAAATCCATCCGATAGTCTAGGCTCCAAGGCCGGGGTCCACTTACCTGCCACCATCGAGACAAAACAATGGGTTAGAACATCATAGTTTTGTGAGGGAAGACAAGTAATGCCTGTAAACCCCAGCTTGTTATCGCTTATACCACACAATAAGACACCTATCAAGATTCTAAAATGATTACCAAAGAGGGGGCATCAATATACAATTAACAAGGGGGGATCCCATATCAATGCAATAGATAGTTAGATTCATTTCTTTCACAAAAGGATACAAGGGGGGGTACTCCACACCCTTATAAATGAAAGAGTGAAAATTATTGTACAATGGGGGGTAGTAGAGTGAAAATTATTGTACAATGGGGGGTAGTCCGCACCCATAATGAATAGAACCATGGGCGATATTCCACACCCATGATTAACAATTATGGTAGAAGGTGGAGAATCTTTTGCTATCCTCGATTAAAGAGAAGGAAAAAATTACATCCACTTGTAGTCCATAAGAAATTAAAATGGTTTTGGAAAATGAGTCCATCAACCAACGAATAAAGCATGAGGTTTGATAGAAAAGATTTTTTACCTACAAAGATCAAACCATTAAGTAGATATGTGACCTACACATCCATAATTAGCCACAATTTTATATAACAATGAATAAAGCAAGTACCTTGAAAAAAAACAATGAATAAAGAAAGTACCATAATAGGGTGAGCAATAAATAAATTTTTCTAAATAAATTAAGAGGAATTAAGAAGGAACAATGAGTTTTTGGGTTTTATAAAACAAAAAGAAATAAAAGATGATCCATTCTAGGCCAAAGAGACACTTAAAGTCAACACCAACACCAAGGTGCACAAGAAGCTACGTAAGGTTACTGGTGTTGGCAAACTACCAGCCGTGACACTAGCCTACGTAGGAAATGCTCTAGGAAAATATAAGTAAATAAGTCAATAACATTGAAATTTTTAATATAATAAAACCAAAAGGAAGAAATTACATTATTTTAACAAGAGAGTACATATAAAAAGAGTCAAAACAAAAATATAAGGGCAATTAAAGAACAAAACAAAGGGGGAAATAGAAATTGTAAGTAGGATAACAAGAGTATACATTAATTATATATATAAATACTTTAAGCACTATATAAATACACTAGAGTCTAAAAGCGAGTAAGAATATTTTTGCCAAGTGTTTAAGAGGGTAAGTAATATTTAAGTGTTAATATGCCAAGTGTTAATGTGCCAAGTGTTTAAGAGGCTAAGTAATATTAAAATAAAGAGCATCAATTCAGATTCTAGAAATGAACATAGTCCAAAGAAGTTTTAATAAGAAAAAAGAAGCATTTTATGGTCCAAGAGACTAGGAGAATTAGATAGAAAAAAATAGATTAATCAAGTAACTATCTTGGAGAGTTAGTTAGAAAAGTTAGATTAATAAAGAAAGAAATGAGTAAGAAAATGAAAATTCAAATGCAAAATTATATATATATATATATATATATATATATATATATAAATACACCAACAGTATATATATACATAGACATCCTAATAAATAATTGAAAAAAGGAAGGGGTGGGGGGGGAACAAGACTTTTATTGTTGAATAATAAGTGAAATCATTACCATGGAAAAAATGCATATCTATAATCACTATAGTAGGAAGGAGAGATAGAGGAAGTGAAGGTTAAAGAAACTAAATTACTACAAATTTATCATTAGCTAAGAAAGCTATAGGGGACTTGATAATTATTTGAGCAACTATATACGTGTGCAAATCCAAGAGACCTATGTAAGCAAGAGCGTCTTCATAATTACGTGTTATCCACTCTGCTAGCCCCCTTATCCACTCGATCCTTAACTAGAATGCTTAACAATGCTTAATGTTGCATTTTATAAAGCATGATTAGTTCATCTTCCACCCAACTTATACTAGTAGAATCCCCATACTTACTAAAGTCATAAAATTAATTATTTAACATAATTCCATGGTCGACAATAATTTAAAACGGTGGGCTTAGAGGTTAATGAAAAAGTCGCTTAAATAAGAAGATGTCAATAATGTCAAGAACCAACGATTTAGATCATGCTTGCTTCGGGGTCTCACCATCCTTAATACAGTAAGCATCATGCCTAAGTTACTATCATATAAAGCAAAGTAGTATCAAATGGAACATCTGCAAGATTACCAAGACCAATCACTTGGTCTTCTTAATCATCTTTTGCCATTCAACCAAGTTTCTATAAGACCCATGAATGGACCACCAAATTTTTTTCTTTGAGCTCTATAAGACCCATGAATGGACCACCAAAATAAGTCTCTATTAGCCCTATATGTAATATAACTAGACTACCAAATTGATCCTATCAGGAGAGTATTATAGTAAATAGAAATATAACACATACAAAGTGTATGGGACAAGAGGACCTAGTTAAGTATGCAAATAATTATTATAAGTTTTAGTACTTACAAGGAGTGGAGAAAGGAATAATAAGAGAGAGCAGGGGGAAGGGGGGAGGGGAAGAGTTAGGGGAATTTTAATAATTCACAAGGGGGAGTTGAAATTTATTGTGACACATAAGTGACAATGTGTCAAAGAAAATGGAAGAGAGAGAGAGAGAGAGAGAGAGAGAGAGAGAGAAACAGTGCATATGTGTGTGTGTGTGTGTGTGTGTGTGTGTGTGTGTGTACCCACCCTGACCCGGGGAGCCACCACATGATGGAGGCAGGACACCTATCAGGTGGTGTCCTGCCCTGCACCAAAAATCCAAAGAGGAAGCCTCTATGTAAATGTTTGCATTATGATCTTCAAGTTGCTCAATAGAATGAGACACATCATGGAATTTCCATACCTATCACGAGACAATCACGCACTAGGCACAAGGATTGCGTAGCTGTTGGCTTTTTCCAATGGCTTCCACAAGAAGAGCAGGGTATTCTCAGTATGTAGGGTTCTAAGGCTTTTTGTCACCTACAAATATATCAGGGTTGTCGTTTGTAGTATATATGTAGCTTAAGACCTCGAGTCATATTTCGATGAGAGACATAGGCTTAAGTGTGGTAAGCAAACATAGTGCATGCATGTGTGAAAGGAACGTGCATCATCATGGTTGAGGTAATGAAGGCTTTTGTCTTCATTGGGGGTTGAAGGTTTTAGAAGGAGTTTAAGGGTTAGAGGGAGGTTCATGGTTTAGAAGGAGTTTAAGGGTTAGAGGGAAGTTCAGGGTTTAGAAGGAGGTTCCAAGGTTTAGAGAGAGGTTCTAGAGTTTAAAATGGGTTCTAGTGTTTAGAAGAGGTTCAAGGGTTAGGAGGATCCAAGGTTCAGGGTAGAGTACATGGTGGGAGAACTCCTCTCCCTCGTAGTTCATGGAGGTTAAGAGTTAAGGAACTAAGGGTTTAGGGGGAGCATAGGAGTGGGAGAGGAAGATGATGTAAGAGCATGAGGGGAAAGAAGAGAGATAAGGAGGAGGGAGAAGGAGGAGGATGGAGGAGGAGGAGGAGGAGGAGGAGGAGGAGGAGAAGGAGAGGCAGAGGATGGGTTGCAAGGTTGGAAGATAGAGGAGGAGGAGTTGCAAGGTTAGGACATGCTTTTGGACATGGAGTGCAAGGAAGCATGGACACTTGAGACAATTGCTTGGAATACCAAAGTAGAAAACACAATGCCCTAAAGAGTGTGGGCTTCATTCCATTATGGGGTATTTATACAAGTTGGAGAGCTTCTCTGTCTGCATGTAGGAATTGTAAGGCATTCTCTCTCTACATGTACAGCTTGCATATAGAAGTTGCATGTAGGAGTTGCATGTAGAACTCGCATGTAGAACATGCATGTAGGAATCACATATAGGACTTGCATGTAGGAGTTGCATGTAGAACTCGCATGTACAACTTGCATATAGGAGTTACATGTAGGAGTTGCATGTAGAACTCGCATGTAGGAATCGCAAGTAGAACTTACATGTTGAGAATTCCTAACAGAGATTATTCCTAGCCTTATGCAAGTACAAGCAGAGCTTTGCTACTACTCTACACACATTTAGTACTACCTAAGTCCATGTTGGAACATACTCCCAGATCCATTTTATTACCCGTCCTCGAGTTATGGCTTATTGTGAGGACATAGCTAGGTTGCCATGCGTGTAGTCCAGTGGTTGTGGGACTTGTGTCGTGCCAGTCGATCTTGCTGTAAAGCCTTGGCACCATACAATTTTTGCTCAGTTTATAGGTAGCTTGTATCCACCATTTGTTCGAATAGAGATACGTGGCATGCTTCTAAGAAGATGACTCTTGGATAGAGTCGGCTTGTAATTTGAGCATCAACCCATTCATTGGGATTGAAACTGAGTGGAGGCAAATGGCTATCAAGGTGACATGGGACCTCCAGAATGTATTTCAATGTTTTGTAGAAGATAGCACTTACGCGAAGGAAGTGATCAATGTTGCCGTGCATTATTTTCTCATGCTATTGAAGTTCTCAAATCATTGTGCCTTGGATATTCCATTCTACACTAGAATATGGTTCGATCATTGCCCAATTAATGGTGTGATCTTCCCCCAAAGTGTGTATGTTGGCTTCTCATCTGTGACATCATGGAACTGCATAGAACTTGGGATGGGTTCTGAGACATGGAGGTGCATGTAGGTACTCTTTCAGCAAGATTACATCAAAGAGCTTGGGACAACGCCAATCAAGTTGTGGATCCAACTTGCTTATCCAATCTTCACTAATTTGGCAATGATGAAAGTTGGTAGGGAAGCTGTCCATGGAAGTTTGTGACTATTGGGTTAGTTGAAAGTGGTGAGGGGCATGAGCAAAGAGACGATGAAGGGAATAGATGTTAGGATGGAGCTCGGGGAAGGTTAAGAGGGTGGTAGCAGCAAGGGTAAGTGAGCTTATGAGGTTGGCAAAGAGAGTGGTTAAATATGGGAAGTTGGATGTGAGATATGCCCTGTCTTGCAAATAATAGTGATGTCCTTTGTAGCAATGGCAACAAACCAACAATAACCTTGAGGGGAGGACTACCCATGAGGCATACATATGCAATGAAAGCAACCGCCGTCTTGAGTGCTATAAACTTGGCATGTGTATATAGGCAGAAGATATATTTCTCATCTTTGGACAAGTCTTCACAAATTATCCATAGAGTTTTGGTGGTCCCTATAGAACGTTCCCATTTGATTGTTGGATGAGCAGATATGATCCTGATTTGGAGTTGCTTCCATTGGATAAGTAGTCTACATTGAGGTGATCTTCCGCTTGTAGAGCAGCCACAAGCTCTTAGTACACCACCATTGTGCATTGTAGTGGGGCTTCATTCATGTTGTCTTCCATTGCCTCATTGTTGTGCACTAGTAATTGGAGTTCAGCTTGGAGATAATTATCTTTTGGGATTGCATCTCATCCATTTTTTTTTGTATTTATGGGAGATGGATGTATATGCCTCCTTAAGCTTTCTCATTTGCAACGTGGCCTTCGCCTGTTGAGGAATGTCTTCAGTGGTATTGGACGATTGGCCCAAGACTTGTGCTTGTGAAGTGCTGGCCTCTTTAGCGGTAGCAAGTTGGTCCTTTAAGATTCTGCATTCCCTTGTAAGCTCGTCAATGCTGAAGGCACGTACTGCCAAAGACTGTTTTGTGTCTTCAAGCTTGCCTTTGCAATCTTAGAGCTCTTCTTCTTTGTGAATTAGAGTGAGTCGAAGCTTGTGCGAAAGCCTCTGTCTGCTGAGCATGTGTAGAGGTCAAGGAGTTATAGTAGGTCTATAGGATTGCCGTTGCTTGTATTGCTGCTATCAGCTATGTTTGGCTTTGGTGGAGGTTGGAGGTCACATCCCTCACTACCTTCTCTTGATCTTGGAGAGCTTGGTTCATGCACACTTCTTCTACCTCCTTCTCATATATTTGCATCCGAAGTGCCTTGACTTCTATGGCAATTGCCTAGAATTGGTCTTCGATTTCTATTGTAGTCTGTCTATCCAATTCTCTTGCATATTCTTCCTTGGCCAAGCTAGTGTAGTTCGGACATTTGGATCATTTGGCTAGCTTGATGTTGGAGAATGACACATGGTGATGGGACTGGCGATACTGTTGATATAAGTGGTGCCCATGTAGCCATCTTGCTGATTCTGTAGTACTTGTGGGGGGTTATTCCAGTTGTATTTCCGTCACTTGGGTACAATAGTCATACTATTGATCTGGCACTAGCTCCCGTTGTGGCTCATGGACTGGCATCGATGGGCGATGCTAGTGCTGATGTAGTCTCAGGCTTTGATGCCGATCTTGCCTCAGGCTCTGGTGTTGATCTTGCCTCAGGCTTTGATTGTTGCTATTGTTGGAGATGTATTGGTTGCAATTGTGCACCGAGCTGTAGCATCTCATGGAGCAATTCCTCAATTTCGACCTCTAGAATAGGAATTTCTTATGTTCACCAGATGAACAAATACGCTCCCAATTGCATACTTGGATTCATCAGTATGAACATGAAAATCAATATCCCAATTGGGAGATATAAGGATAGGTGCTATGATTAGGCACCACTTTAAAAGTTCAAAGGCTTGGTTGCACTCTTCTGTCCATAAGAATTCCACTAATAATTTGTAAAGTGGTCTAGCTATCATGGCATACCGCAAGATAAATCTTCTATAACAGCCAGCATGTCCCATAAAGACCTGTACACCTTTGGAATTTCTAAGAGGAGATAATTCCATGATGATTTTGATTTTGACCATGTCAATTGCAATCCCATGTTGAGAACTGGTGTCCCAAAACAACTTCGTGGGTGACCATGAACTGGCATTTTGTTGGATTTAGGGAGATGCCATACTCCCTATATTTGATTAGTACTACTTCAAGACATTGAAAGTGGTTTTTTTGTTTGAGTGGATGCACAAATCATCCAAGAACACTTGTAAAAACTTATTCAAAAAATGACTTGAAAGCTGTGAACATGACTCGTTGGAATGTGGCCAAGTATTACAAAGGCCGAATGGCATGAGTCTATATGCAAAAATACCCCATTCTGTAGCAAATGTTGTTCTTTATTGGTCTTTAGGGGCAATTCACACTTGGTTATAGCCAATGAAGCCATCCAAGAAGCTATATATTTCTGAATCTGCCACATTTTCCAACATTGTTTCTATTAAGGGTAGGGGAGAGTGATCCCTAATTGTGGCGGCATTCACGTTCTTTAAGTTTACGCATATTTTGAGCTTCTTGTTGTGTTTAGGCATGATGACAATGGGTGAGACCCAATCAGTGTGCTCTATCTCATGGATGAATCTGGCATCTAGGAGTTTTTCCAGCTCATCATAAACCATGGTGCCATACTTAGGATTTGTATAATAAGGTCCACATACCTTAGGGTGGGAACCTTCCCTTATAGGTATCATGTGTACTACCACGTCTAGTGAAATTCCTTTCATCTCTTTATATGACCATGCTAGGCAGTCACAGTATTCCATTAGGAATGCTTTGAGTTTGGTTTCATCTTCCTGTTTAAGTTGTTTCCCAATGAAAACCAGTTTTTCTTCCTCCCCTTCAAGGGCGAGGTTTATTGTGCAAGTTTTTGTCGGTCCCTCATAGATTGGAGTTTCTTCAATGCTATCAGTTTCTTGAACTTCATATTCTCTCAATGGTCTTGGCATTGCTATGGGTACACTGCCACTTGTATAATTCTTCAAAGTACTTCGGCACTTCTCGAAGATCGGCCTCTGATGGTGTTGAACTAGCGTGACATGTGTACTTGGTGGCATAGTTTCATTTAGCAATCTGTTAGGCTCTTTTTAACTTTCTTTTTCTGAAGTCTCATGATCGAGCTTCACATCCACACATGTGGCTTATACTTCCGAAATTTCTTATGTTGGGAACTGTGGGGTAACTTTTCCACTGGTAAGGTGTTTCCAAGTAAGGATTCATTCGCTACGCATACTCCTTCCAGTCCCTCAGAGAGGCACTGGTTCTGATTTTGAGAGAGCTGGCTTTGCAAGATATAATTTGACAATCCTTGTTTGGACTTGTTTGAATTCATTAAAGTGTTTGGCCTTGGATTTTTTGCGATTTTGTCTAGCTTTCTTGTGGGATCTTCGGCCATTATTCAACTTTGGAGGTTCAATTTTTGGGAGCTTGACTGCCATTAGGGCATGAAGAATGGCTAGGTCATTGTCAAAGATGTGATCTTCAATTTTTAGCATTCTCAGCCTCAGTTTCAAGGTCCCAAGGAAAATCTAAGTCATCATTGGTATGGGTACCTTCTTCAGGTTCATTATCCCACTCGAGGTCAACCATAAAGAATGGCACCTCTAGATCGATTGGTTCTTCATGTGTGAGTTGAGGATCTACTTAGGGTCTAATGAATGGCAGTTGTCGATGGTTTGCCAATGTTTGTATCTAGTTATTGACGTTGTGTTATGAATTGCCTGCTATGGCATGCTATTGCAAGGGAGCTGATTTGCTTGAGATGGTCATTGAAGATGTGTCATCCAATGCTCTAGGCACAATTGGTTTTATAGCTCCTATCCCCACATTCACCCTGACTGCAATGTCGTGATTTTGGATGGTCGGTCTATCAATTCCCGAATCATGGAGGACTGATGCTTCCCGTAACCAAGGACGTCCTAGTAAGATTTGATAGGATTTTCTGGGGAGATCCAAGATTGTGAATTGAAGGGAAAAGCGGACTCCTGCGACCTTTGTTGACACACCATTCACTATTCCCAAGGGTTTAGCCCGTGAATCATCAGCAAGGCGGATGTTGAAATTAGCCTTTTGCATTGGTGGGAGACCCCATTCATCGTAGAGCTCCTTTGATAGGACATTTACACCTACTCCACCATCCACTATGGCTTGGACTTCATTATATGCCTTGTGGATCAAAGGCACTATGATGGTGCATATATCCTCTCTCACCCATCCGCACATGGATATCTTCGATGTCTTCCATAGGTGGAGGGGGATTTTTCTATTCAATCCAACCTTTGAAACTCTCCCAGAGATTGGGACAATTCCGTAGGAGGATTCCGATGGGAATTGACACATGGCAACGTAGGATGCTAGAGAGTGCAGCTCCTTCAAGTTGACATGGCAGTACATTATGTTATGGAGTCTGTTGTTGGAACAGAGGCTCGAGTACAATATCAATACTTTGTGGGGCCAAGTGATGGATCGGATCTTGAGCTTGTTTCTCAGCCTCAAATTGAGCTTGTTCCTTTTGTACCCATTGTTGAAGTGCCTGAGAATGAGCCTTCTCCACCTCTGCATGTGGGTATGGAGCTTCTTTTATTTGAGGCTCGGGAGTTGATGTGGATGAGCTCGGTTGCTCATTGCTTAGCGGAGGTGGAGGCACTTGTGCTTTCTTTTTAAGAAGTCATCTAGGTTGGATTGGAATGTCAGGGTCCTTGGTGGCCTCTTTCTGCTGGCATGTAATTACATTTATAGGTTGTGATAATATGCTTGCCGGCCCTAGACTTTGATGGTCCACCCCAATAATGCCGATTGGGATGTCAGGCTTAACCTCTGTTTATTGTGAGACCTTATTTTCATGGGACAATCCATACAGGCATGTCCTATGTCACAATCTCTGCAGAGTGGTTGGAAAGTAGCAGGGCTACCACGATGAGAACACTCTGCGATCCGATGATTTTCTCCACAACCGTAGCACTTTATTGGTGCTTGATATGTTTTAGGTCGAACTTGATTTGCGTATACTGGTATTAGACCCTCTCCACCTTCTACATAGTACATTCAGTACCCTGCTTCATACTCGAATGGCAAGTCTACTTCAGCTTGCAGTTGTATTGGAACTACCTGAGGAGCTGGATTTGGTGCTGGTAGATATGGTTGTGGATTTGAATTCTTGAGTAATTGTGGGACTTGTGTCTGAATAGGAATAGGATTTAGCCCCAGAGCTAGGGGCGCTTGTGCAAGTGCCAGTTGCCTGCACACTAGCATGGGTGCCAGTTGGTATTCTTGAGGTCGAGGTGGGTTGTTGCTCATGTTGAAAATGCAACTATTTTCATCATGGCCACCGACAACGCAGATATTGCACCACAATCTTGGCAGTGGATTTGCTTGTGTAATGATCCTAGCTCTTAGGACCGGATACTCATTTGCTATATGATTGGCCATGCAGTGTGGGCACCAGACATTTTCTCGCCGTGGATAAGTCTGAGGTGGTGGTTGAGACAAGTGAAGCTTTTGTTCCATGGCCTTCATCATGTCTTCTTTCAGCTTGTCATGGCCTCTAGGCGATCTTTATTTGACGTTTCGGAAATGGACTTGGATTTGCCCTTTTTAGAGTGCTTATCTTGTGCACTGGATCTTCCATCATCACTACTGGTGTCAAAGTCGGTCATGCCAATGGATTTTCTTCCTTAGGCCTAAAATGAACCCGGCCGTGAGGTACTTTGCATCGGGGCATGGGTCACATTTGACAATTAATCTTTTCATCTTGCCCAGATATGTGCGTACATCTTCTCGACGGCCTTATTCGATCTTGCTGAGTTGGAGAGCGGGATCATCTTGTAGTCGCTCCGTTTGAAAGTGGCTCTTGAATTCTATTTGAAGCAGGTTCCATGTGGCTCTCTCTTCCACGAGGAGGTCTAGGTACCATTCTGACACTTCATCAGTTAAGGCCATGGGAAACCAGGCCACCCTTGTTTCATTGGATTGATCTCCACCTGCTCGACATGCGGCATCAAAATGTTGGAGGAATCGGGCTGGATCTCCCCTGCCATTATATTTGGGAAGTTCTAGTTTTCCCAGGGGGCACCTGCCTTGATTTTTATTATTTCTACAATTAAAGAAATTATTACCCTCCGCATCAAGGTCAATATCCCCATCATCATCGACGGCATCCAGACATGTTGTGGCATGGAGTCAAAGGGATTTCTTGAGCTTCATGGGGGGAATCGGGGTAGAGGATTGTTGGAGGCAGTGGTTACAGTAGAGTTGTATGCAAATTTGGCGAGCATTGGAGTCGAAAGCATTGGTCAGAGTGTAGCTATATGCAGATTGGGCGAGAGTCGCAAAGGGTGTGTCTGTCGCAAGTGCGGGTGTTGATGTAATTGTGTTAGGAGGGTTAGCGATGTGTTAGTGTTGTAGGGACTGTCGTGTTAATAATGTGCCTAGGATTGTCCCACATGTGTAGGGAAATGTGCTGATGCAGATAGATCATCAATGGGAATTAGTGTGAAACGATGCCCACACGGGGGCACGAATGAGCGAGTGCTAGGGATGCCAAAATCATGTGCAATGGGCTGGAAAAATGCCCTATAGAGTGGTGTTTTTTTCTGTGAAATCTTGGTTCAAACCGTGTCCAGTTTGGGTCCCAAACGGGCAAGATATGAAGGGTTGAAGTAGGGGTAAAATTGGCCTTTTTTTGGGGGGGGGAGGGCCTTGGTCTTAAGGTTTAATGTGAATGGGTTTTAAGTCTAACTGAGGGGTACTATAACTAACCCAACTCAATTGACCTAACTGACCCAGTTAGTCTAACTACCCTAACTATCTAGTTACTTTAGCTAACCTAACTAGGTCCATTTAGTTAAACTAACTAGAGCTAACTGTAAGTCTAACTAATTGAAGTTAGCTAAACTAACTCTAGGGTGGGTTAATGCTGACTAAACCTAGGTCAATAACCTAACCTAATCTATCAGACTAACCTAGCCTAAGTTACTAACTAACCTAACCCAAGTTAAAACTAACCTAGGTTAACACTAACTTAACTAAAGTTAGTTAGATGGTTAAGTTAGGTTAGGGGTTTTTTTTTATTTTAAAAAAATATTTAAAAAATTTTGGGGGAGGGGGGCATCGCGCACTGGCCGCCGGGAGGGGGGTGGTGGCTGGGAGGGGATGGGAAGGGGACAGGACTGTGAGGGGGTGAAAAGATGGAGGAGATGAAGGAGATGGAGTGTGTGGTGCGGGAGAGAGGAGGGAGTCGCAGAAGGGAGAGGAGGAGATGGAGGTGTGGTCATGGTGCAGAAGTGGCATGGAGGCTGGTGTGAGGTGCTGAAGGAGGCAGGGTTGTGAGGGAGGTGGGGGGGCGCCGCTACGGGTGCCTTAGCGTTCAAAGCAGCAAGGGCTTATAAGCCCTTGCTAATAGGTAAGGGTTAAAGCCCTTTAGAGAGATGTAGGGAGAGGAGCGAACGGTGAGGGGGGGTAGAGAGAGAGGGGGGAAAGAGAGAGAAAGAGAGAGAGAGAGAGAGAGAGAGAGAGAGAGAGAGAGAGAGAGAAGAGGGAGGGGGTGGAGAGAGAGAGAGAGAGAGAGAGAGAGAGAGAGAGAGAGAGAGAGGGAGAAGAGAAGAGAGAGAGCGGGTAGAGAGACAGAGAAAGAGAGAGAGAGAGAGAAGAGGGAGGGGGGGAGGAAAGAGGGGGTGTTGGAATGGAGGGCGGTGGTGGATGGAGGAAGGGGGGGGGATGGAGTGGGGAGGTGTCACAAGGGCAAAGTTCTCTAAATTTTCACTTTTTCCTTTGCTCCCCGGGTTTATCCCCTACCGAGATCCCAAAGCACCGCTTGACTATGGTTTTGGTTGCCACCTTGCTGAGTGGAATTCCACCTGACTAAATGCCCTTCACCTTCACAAAGGTTCTTCGACCTTCAGATGCCCAGAGGAACGTCCACCGAGACACCTTCCTTGGACTGCTTGCCAAGAAGAAGCCTTTCTTCTCGTAAAGCTTGTCGGAGCGCTTTGCACCAAAAAGAAATGCCTTCCTGCCTTATCAGGAGCCTCAAAACATGAGGGGGAACACACCCGTGAAATCAGATTCCAAAACCCCCAAATCTGGCTAGTTGGGACTAATTTGGCTGGTGCCAAAAATAAGGTAGCCTACCTCCAAAAATAGCGGCCTGTGTAACTACCCCCAAAAGGGAAAGGATTTTGTTTTCTTGCAGGGGCGGGAGACTCGAGAACTGAGGTCGCGAGGCATGCGCATGGGCGCTCTATATCGAGCTACCTCACCACTAGGGTCAAGGCCATCACTCTGGACCTTAGTGTGGAGCCATAACCACTTAAGGCATCCTCCTCGAATGCGGGCTTCTTTAAAAAGAACTATGCACAACCGCGCCAAGGATCAAACTCGGGACTTCCAGGTTTGTACGCGCAGAGTTAACCACCGGGTTAGCCACGAGCTCTAGTCTTGGTTAATGTAACCAAGACAAGCTAGTAGCCCATATACCTTACTTGGTTTGGAGAAGCAAAAGTGGGTCGTTCCCATCGTTGTCTCGCACGCTGGGTCTTGAACGGCCGACCTCTCTGCTGTGACCTAGAGTACCTCATGGCCCGGCTAACCACCAGGGCCGTGGCCTTGCTTGAGATCCATTCATACCCATAAGCTTATATGCTAACCGGAGAGCTTCAATGGCTTCCCCTCCACCATGCACACATCGAACGGTTTCTCTAGCATGTCGCAAACCTTCTACAGGTCGAAGGGAGCTCAAAGAAACACGGGTGTAAACAATGGATTGCTCAATTGATTAAACAAAGCAATGGGAGCTCCACTACGGATTTCCGTCCAGTTCTGTCTGGAGGCAAGGATAGCTTAATCAAGAAATTGAAACAAGACCTATCTACTGAGTTCAACATGAAAGATCTTAGACTTATGCATTATTGTCTTGATATTGAGTTCTGGAGAGATTTAGACAGTACCTTCATGAGTCAACTAAAGTATGTTGACAGTCTCTTGAAGAAGTTTCATATGGCAGATTGCAAGATTGCAGTCACTCCCATGGAACAGAGTTTGAAACTTACAAAAGATTCAAAAAAGCCTACAGTCAATGACAGGGACTACAAGCAACTCATTGGATCTTTTATATATCTGACTATCACACGGCCAGATATCTGTTATGCGGTAAGCTCACTAGCACAATTTATGACAAATCCAAAGCAGTCTCACTAGAATGCAGCCAAAAGAGTCTTGAGATATATCAGAGGTACAAGACAACTTGGGATAGAATACAGAAGAACTAATCCAAGGTTGCACGGATATTGTGACAGTGACTATGCTGGAGATCATGAGACCAAGAGACCGATACAGGGATATGCATTTTTTCTTAGTCAAGGTGCTATATCATGGTTGTTAAACAAACAACCAACTGTTTCTTTATCTGCAACTGAAGCAGAATATAGAGCACTCACAACAGGTGCATGTAAGGCTCTATAGCTCAGAAGACTATTGTCAGAAACAAATTACTTTGATGAATCAAAGCCAACAACAATATATTGTGATAATCAATCGGCTTAAGCATTGGCCAAGAATCCAATATATCACTCCAGGACCAAGCACATTTATGTCAGAAAGCACTTCATCAGAGAAAGAGTGTTACTTGCCTGACATCACACTGCAACATTGTGATAGCAAAGAGAATGTTATAGACATCTTTACCAAACTACTCGGTAAAGAGCTTTTCGAGAAACACCGACAATGTAATGCTCAATCCTTCGATTCCTCAGAGTCATCATCTTGAGGAAAGGCCTACTTCATGATGTTGATCTTAAGGGAAGGTATTGAGAGATCAACTCAACATCATGTGATTACATGTACATAGCACTAACACATAGAGTGCTATAAAGGAAAGGGTTAGATGCCGTAACCCTAACCCTTAATGAGTTTGTATATATTCTACATTTTCAATTAAATATAATGTACAATTAGTCATTTATGGTGTGCTCTGTAGCTGTGCCCTCTCTCCTCATCTCCACTCTTCTCCTCTCCCTGAGAAAAGGTGTTGAGAGATCAGCTCAACATCATGTGATTACATGTGCATAGCATTAACACATATAGAGTGCTATAAAGGAAAGAGTTAGATGCCGTAACGCTAACCCTTAATGAGTTTGTATATATTCTACATTTTCAATTAAATCTAGTGTACATTTAGTCATTTGTGGTGTGCTCTCTAGCTGTGCTCTCTCTCCTCATCTCCACTCTTCTCCTCTCCCCTCTTCATATTTTGTCACATGATATTCAGTTACAAACTGTGCATGTATCATGTGACGCCAAAAAAAGGTTTTTTGAAAAAGGAGGCTTTTTCAATGGGACTACGATGCACCTGTCAAGGATTGAGGGAATTTCGAAGAGTCACCCATGCAAAATGTCAGTTTTTTCAAGAGATACTGTATCCACATAATGTTGCACAAATGTATTGGTCGAAACCCCATTTGAAAATTTAAGCCAATTGAGGTGATGGAAGAGTATTTCAAGCTTTTAGCTAGTACAAAATTACCTCTCAAGAAAAGAAACCAAGTAAAGAATTTAGGCTCCTAACCCTTTAGTTTATTTTTTGAAGCTAGTCCTCCATCCATCACTTTCAGCAAGTTTTCCTAGGCAAGGTAATGATACTGTGTACTCATTTATAAGACATCTGATCTGATGGTGTCATACAATGTGCTGCACCACTATGATTAAGATAAAATTAAGAATTTATCTTCATGTGGACAACACTGAAAGCAGCCTTTACATTTTCAAGGGGGGCGCTTAGAGGAAAGCGTTTGTGTTCTATATGAAGTGCCATTATTTCATATCTATAGATGTATAAGACGAAGTCGGCAGGTCAGGGGCACAAATTCTTAGCTCTGATGCCGTATGCCTACAGCTCACATCACACGGTACAAAAAGATGGAATAGATGAAGTGTTGGATGATAGTTGGAGGCAATATGCCAATAGAGACGTGAACAGAACTTTTGTATACATTTTATCTCTTACAACCTTGAGAAGGCTTTCAAAAAAAAGGAGGCCCAAACAAGTTTTACTGTTGCTGCTCATAAATCTTGCTGGCTATGAAGTACATACATATTGGAGCTTGCCTTTTTGCTAAGGCTAGGATAGCTGAGAACAATGTCCAAACTCCATCCCCACACATTAAGCCAGAGGCCACTGCTGGACTATACAAGTCTGCCTTCTTTCGATTCACTTTTTGCCAGATGTATACTGCTATACTCCCAACGCACATATCTATTGCAAAGTAGGGCCCTATATAAAAGGGCAGAGCCATTGCCATTGGGATGGGAATATATTGTGAAATGTTTGTAGGCACGCAATCTCTTATGAGATTAAGACCAATTGAAAATGCAAAAAATGAGAAAGAAAGCTGAAGACAGTGCCTAGGTAAGACGGAAAAACCTTGCACTCCAAGTAAAGCCATTTCCCTGAAAATCACAGCATAAGGAGCTGGGTATTGCCCATTGTTTTGTCCAACTGGAAAGGCACTCCAGAACATCCAAAATGTTAACGGTGCAATTATGCAACCAATAGTAGTGCCCATAACCTGGCTGATCAACATGGATCTAGGTGAAGACAAAGTCATATAGCCCGTTTTAAAATCTTGCATCAGTTCAGCAGCAGAAGACACAATAACCATCATAACTCCGCATGACACAAGGCCAACTGTCACTCCACCATTGCTTCCTGCCCAGGATGAGAATATAAAGAGGCAGACCTTTCCATAACTTGATATGAGGCTGCAATCAGTCATACCACAACCATAGGCATTGCAGAAGCCAAGGATGGGGGCTACACAACAGCTCAGGAGAACATAGTACCACCTCATCTGAGAAAATAATTTGGGAATCACTCCAACAGAAAGCGCAGTCAGGCCCAGATAGCACAAACCAACCACCTTGAGAGATAGCGTATCTTTTAAGAAAATATCGTTCCTCCTTTGGTTGTCCAGAGATAACCTTTCCTCTCCTACGCAGTAGAGGAAGACAGTCAGACGATTTCAGGATGTTGAAAGCATTAAGGCATAGCAGATCCATTACAGCCAACACTACTGCAAAATTGATTGTACTGAATCTGATTAGGTATCTGTGATCAACCTCCAGGAGCTGGCTGTATCTGATTAGTATACACTTACTCTTCTCATTAATATTGGTAGCTTTTGTCTGTAGAAAGTAAAATGACACAATTGTAAAGCAAGTAATCTTCAAAAAGTTGTAGAGACCATCTCCTAGGATAAGAGCAATGGCAATAAAGACCTGCTTCAATCCAGACAGACAAGTGTTACCTAAATTAATCAAATGCATATAGACCAGTTAAACGACCAGAGTAGGTAATATTATGAGAGCACCCCATTTTGAGAGGGGTATTACACCAACAGGAATGAAATTCAATCAGAAGATTGTGGAAAGACGACCCTCTACCTCACCACCATTATTATTACGAGGTAATATTATGAAAGCACCCCATTTTGAGAGGTAATATTATGCGAGTACCACGTTTTGACAGGGCTATTACACCAGAAGGAAGGAAATTCATCAGCAGATTTGTGCAAAGATGACACACTACCTTACAACCATGGAGATCCTGAATCATCTAACAGAAATGAAATTCAATCAGTATATTTGGCAAGCAAAGATTACACTACCTTATAGCCATAGAGACCCTGTAGGCTTGACCCTGTTGCACTGATTGGAAACCAATCACCTGCACGACGGTTGATAAGTGGCCATATTAATGCCCAAGACACAACCCCACCTAGTAGCAAAGAGAAGTTAACAAGGTGAGGGCAAATCATTCCGGCTCCCACATATGTCATGTTGAAGTCAAAATAGAACCTGTCATGAAGCAGAACTGTCAAAGTTAAAAGTAAAACAAGAAACATTGACGGGGATAAATTAGCCTCAAAGGAAGCCCTATAATTTTTAGTACTATGCTCCATCTTTACTCTCATAAATTCTTAAGGAATACCTCAGAAAAGGGTATTCCAAGGTGATTTGAGAGAAACTTATGTAACGGAGGAAAAATGACTTGTAGCTGTTTTCTAAAACTGTGTATGGCACATCTACTGAGAACAACTGGGGAATCAAATTGATGAGAAACACGTCGTTTACTTGTTGTCATATGCTTTAAATCCCAGAGTTGGAAAATGATCGAATCCACATACACCTTCAGGTCCACTAAAGTGCCACTTGAAAACACTGAACAGAAAGCTGAAAGAGAAATATCTCCCAAGGCATATTATCTGTTTCCTGTATCCAGAATATCAAGTCGATTGGTAAATAATCTAAACAAAGATTTAACACTCCCAGTTTACAGCTGTTCTTGATGAAAAACAGGAAAGTACCAAGGTAAAAACTCAGCTTCCTGTTAGTTACATCTGATTCGTGCAGAAGGATAGTAGAAGTTTGAAATCCTTTAGTCACTGTGTACATGAGCATATGCATACATGTGTATGCACACGCATGTGTGTGTGTGTGTGTGTGTGAGAGAGAGAGAGAGAGAGAGAGAGAGTTTATTAAAGTCTTCGAAAGACTGAATGGTCTATGAGACTTTAAAATACAATGAGCTGAATGGATGGAGCCAAGTGGGCACTTGCACCCAAGACAAATACAAATATGAATGCTAAATATTTGAACCCATGGGGAGAAAGATAGATCTGCAATGTGGTGTCACTCGGATGGGTCCTTTGTATGCTTCTCCCATTGATGCCCTTTACTCCTTTCTATAGGACATACTTGTGTGTATTCATGGGTGACATGAGGCGGCCTGATGTTGGATGTTGCAATGATGGATCTCGGATGTGCTTGCTGGGCCTGTCTTGCTGACCTGGTATGAAGTCTGGGCTCTAGTTCCGATATTGCCCTTCCACATATTCTCTTGTGAAAGAGAAATATGTGATGTCTTACTATCTGGGGCTGTGTCCCAGGTCTTACGAGTCTAGATCTAGATTGGTTGACCTCATGTATGAAGACTGTGACACATCCTCGGTCTAGATAATCAATGACTCTACCCAAACCTGCATATCCATGGGTAAAAAGGCAGTGATATCTCCCTTGGATCACATAATATGTGGGCCATCTTGCCCACGATGATCCGTACAACGCCCTGTAAGTATCCTGGTACCTAATGCAAATCTAAAGATATCGAGGTATGATTGAGAGGAGTTTATCAAGCACTACGCAAATCGTTTCACACGAGTTAGGGGATGACTCAAGAAAGCAAGTCGGCAAGTTTCTCTGCAGTCTCAAATCTGATATTTAAAGGTATGAAGCTTCAAGCCCAAGGGCTACAACACGAGCTCTCTTAGAATTTTGAGGACATGAGCTAGGGTCAAGGACCAAAGCTCCACTCGGTAAGGAGTACCACGACTCCACAAGCCAAAGGGTACAAGTCCATGTTAGAAAAACTTAGAGATTTAATTCACACTTTGATAATTTCACTGATGTAGAAGTACTTGCAGAAAGATTCATCGACACCAAGACTCCAAAAACTTTTTACCAAAATTTTTGCCCATTACAATAGATCTAGGAACCTACCAACCAGCAGGCATGACTAAACACTAGAAGACAGACATAGCCAGCCAAAGAAGCCTGGTGATGCTGAAGACTGTGTAGACCACCGACATGCCCTTGCTACAACTTTCATTAGAGTTTGGACAAAGAGAAAGAACAACATGTAGATATAGGCTCGTCCAACCACCTTTACTTGATCCCCGAAACCGCTTGTGATTGATTGCATGTAGATCGACTGCCACGCTATTGCATGGGTGTTCACATACATCAGATGTGCAGCCCTTCCATGACCTTACCATGAAGATTTTGCAAACTGTCCAGCAGCACTTTAGAAAGCAAAGTGGTAGTGGATGGGAAGTATGGCAGTCTCTATAATATGGAGAAAAGGCATAGGCATGAGAAGGAGCATATCTGTCATGAACACGGCCATACAGCCTTGCTAGCAGTAGGATCTTCTTCAGTTGATTATGGCAGCAAAAACTTAGCAGAAGGGAGGGCAATCGGGCATCCAATTCATTTTAGCATTATTTCCATGATGGCACCATGTTGCACACAATGAGCCCCTTCATGTGACCCCCACTAAGAGTGTTTTTCGTGTTATGCCCAAACAGGAGGGGCAAGGTTACGGTTCTCAAAGGATTTAAATGATGATCATCTTGCAGCCAAGGCTAATCTATGACCAAGAGGACCGAAATAGTACTCAAGCTGCATGATGCATTTGCCATGCCTAGCAACCAATTAGCACCAATGTAGTGTCCCTAGATGTTGAGCTCCACCTTAGTAAATGGCCAAGAAGAAGACCTTTATTGTTACCAGCTGAGGACTGCCCTCCTAGGCTCACCATTGTTCACAGGTCATAGGGCAATAGTGAATTGAAAGGATCAAACCATCATAGTTAGTGACTTCGAAAGAATCGTGTTCTCAAGCTCACTCATACCCCAGCTTTGGCAATCGTGGATTGCTTGAAGGTATACAATCACCACTATTATGCTAGGATCGCCCTTGTTCACATATCACAGTGCAATAGTGATCCTGTGTACCACACCTCCTAGGCTAACCATTGTTGGCAATGGATAGGAAACAAATTAAAGATCTAGAGATAAAAGAAAAATATCTGCCATCACTTAATTTGAGATTTTTCTTGTCTAATGGATAGTTAAGTTGAAGCTCTTAGCTACACAAACTCAGTTTCAGTATGACTAAGTTGTGGTATACCCCATTGAGCCAATTTTAATGGAGAGTGGTGGATTTAGGCTACAAGACCAGTGGAAATGTTGGGCAAGGGTTTCCCCTCATAGTTCTAAGCAAGTTTGTCCAATGACCCTCGGGTGCAATGTAGGGGAAGGGAGGCATGGCGAAAAAGGAATAGAGATGGTAAAGAGAGAGAGAGAGAACAAACGTTGGAGGAGGAAGGGGAGTAGGAGAAGAAGATAAGATGTCACATCAAAAGTGCTTAACAAAAGTAGTGGACTCATGTAGTCCCCTCAGCAATCCCTTGTACTACAAGATAGTCACTTTCCCCCCTTCCATTATACAAGAGAGGGTGTAGTTATAGACAGAGAAGCATGGATGAAAGAGGTAAACTAGCTCAGCTGGCTCTGTAGGCTACTATGGGATTCGGCGTGGAGGATGGAAAGAGAATTGAGTGTGCATGCAGAAAAGAAGCTGCTCTATTGAGAGATCAAGGACCATTTATGTCATGGATGAAAGAGGAAAGGCGAGTAAACTAGCTGGCTCTGTAGGCTACTATGGGGATCGGCTCAATTTTGTAAAACTTCAAATTCCGAGGCTTAATGTCACAGGTGAATGGCAAATTTGGAAATTAACCCTCAATTCTGTAAAACTTGAAATTTCAAGGCATTTTAATCACCTGGAAATTTTCAATAAAAATCATTAGAATTTTCAACTTCAATAAAATATCCTTAAAATTTCAGCTTTTGTATCTAGATGTTAAAAAGAATGTTTCCTCTGAATACTGGTAAAGACACTGGCGATTTTAAGAAATGGAAGATAAACTACACTCATCATGTAAAAAAGTATTCGTACTTGGCTTGTTTGAAGCCAGAAGGCGTATGAAAGCTGTTAATAAGAACTGCAGTCGCCGTACCACTGGGGTAAGTGAGCTTGTAATCAACGATCATAATCTGTCCAAAAATAATCCCAGAAGCCAAAAAATTCTAACCGGGAAACACGACTACAACTCGTGGGACTAGAGAGATTGCCAGAATAAAAGTATGATCGTATACCTTACGAAGCGGAATCACCGCTACGAGACCAAGAAAACCGACTGCAAATACATAGCCAATTATCCAACCCAAAGCTGGGTTTTTCACGTCGGCGGAGCTGTCTGCCTGACCTTTGCCACTCGTATTAACAATATTATACGTTCTCTGGTCCATCGCAATGAGGTAGGTGCTGAATCCACCTGAAAATGAGGGGAACGTTGGATTAGGAAAGGATCGACAGCGACGATTTTTTTTGCCAAAACTTCACGAACGGGAATGCATGTAGTAATCATACCACTGTAAGCGACGCCGTAGCAGGCGACGATGCAAGTCTGGATGACCGTGTTTTCTTGTCTTGTAAACGGCCTATGTACGATTCCGAGCTTGTTGAGCAAGCTCATCCAAGATTTGATGCAAAAGAAACTTAGCAGACCTGCAGATACATTCAAGGATGGGACAATGCCTGTGGTCAAGCTGAGCTTGTGAGTGACGATGCAGAGCAGGGCGCCAAGGATTGCACTGACGACGATCCCACGGAACGTAATTTGAGACCACCAAGCAGGGATTTCAGTGGAAGCAAAGATGTGCTCCACGGAAAGCGCCTCCGTCGCATGCACAGCTTCCCCACAATGGTCCTGAGTAATTCCAGCTTCTTGGGAGTGAAAGGTCGGAAGAGCTTCAGCATCCGCTATTGTGGGTTGGTGATCGCATCGACACTGGAACGATGCTTGGCGTTGGCTACGGGTTTCCATTTTGAGTGATCAGTTGCTTGTTTGCTTGCTTTCGCTCTGGCTCCTCCTCTGGTTCTCTCCCTCTCTCCCTCGTTCTCTCTTCCTCTGGCTCTCTCCCTCGTTAATCTCTCTCGCCCTCTGCTCCCACTCTAAATGATCTCTCGCTCTCGCTCGCTCGCTCGCTTTAATCTAGCTTATGATCAATGAAAATGAGTATATCATCAAAGAACAAAGCTTGATGAAGCGTCTCTCTCTTTCCCTCTCTCTCTCTCTCTCTTTAAACTAGTGTATCATCAGCTGATGAAGTCAGTCTCTCTCTCTCTCTCGCTCTCGCTCTCTCGCTGGCTTCAGAGTGTGAAGTGAGTATCATCAAGCAGAGAGAACCAAAATAGAGCCCAGTAGAGAAGAAGCTTGAGGAAGGCAAGCAAGCACGCATGCAAGGGAAGCTAAGCCAGCTTCGTATCTTATAAAGGCAACAGAAAAAAGCTTGCTTGCTTGCATGTGCCATGCAAATCAAACAGTATTAGCAATCGATGCAAACTTGCAAAAGTTGTAGTCACTTCACTTGTTGTTGCTCCCATTACCCATAACCATTCAGATACTATTGCTTTCAAAGTAGTTGGATTCTCTACGTATGTTATAATTTTAGGCCTCAACACCTCCATCATGGCTTCCTTGTGAATTGTGCCCTTGGAATGGTTGCCATCATTACCTTTTACAACACCCCAGCTTTGCCAAAAGCACCCACCATCCGCGCCCCCATACGACGTGACCAAGATAGAATCTTCAGCTTCCCTTTACTCTTACTCGTCGGTAAACAAGTGTTTGTCCTTGAAAGTCGGGCGTCAGAAAAGCAAAGGCTTGTGTTGCAACAACACAAGCAACCCATAAAAAGTAACTAGATGAGAAGTCCTTAAGGATGTACGTTAATTGAAACTCAAAACATTTCCATTACCACTCTTATATGGTTAGCACTACCCTTTTTCCTTTCGATTGTTGATGAAATACTAAAGGCAGGAAGACTCGAAGGTGGAGAAAAAGGCGACACTGAAAAATTAAACACAAAGTGTGCAGATGAAAGCGAAGCCGAGCATTGCAACACAAAAAACAAGCAACCAAAATAAACAATGTGGCATTAACAAAAAAATGACTATCAATCCTTAATTATGAGTTTGCAAAACCAAAACATTTGCATTACCATTGCCTTAGGGGTAGTGCCAACAATATACATAAAAGTCTTCCTTAGTAGGTTCTTTTAATAAATTACTATGTATGCAAGCTCACCCAAAGTGCAAAATCCATTAATGTAAGGAGAAGGTGTGAAGAGGGGCACTCGATGACCACTCCATTACCAACTGAAGTTGGAGGGGCTTAGGTACGATGGGGACATTAAAAAACATTAATGAGGGGGAGCATGTGGCGCTTCTTCGTAAACATCTTAGCACCATTGGAGGGGGTTGCTCCCCTCCTCCTCTCCTTCAGGATATGCTTGGTCTTCCTTCCACTCCCTCCTCCCTTCAACTTCCAAAATCGCCAAAGGTCAACACCCACCCACACCCCCCCCCCACACCCCAAATCCCCCTTACCCCTTCCCCCAACACACATACACATTTTCAAGTTAGCAAGTTTGGATGCCATAGTGCACCTTGTACATGATGTACAAAAATCAAGCTTTCCTTGTAAAAATGGATGTCTTCTCGTAGACAAACTCGAGCTTGTACCTCTAAGTAAAAATCAATGCCATGATATATCTAATAGGTCTTCGTAATTGAAAGAATGGCTTACCCATAATATCTCCTCCTATGTTATGTGTCTATATTTACTTATATAAATTATATTTATGTATATATTTGTACAATTACTTATATTTATATTTACATATTTACTTATATATATATTTATGTAGTTATATCCTCCCAAATAGAGGCTTTCTCCATGGAATTGAAGGCTTGATATCAATTTATATTTATATATTTATTTCATTTACATTTGCTTATATTTATATATTTACTTATATTTATATTTATAAAGTTATATCCTCCCAAATAGAGGTGTGCTACATGGCATCAAAGGCTTGATGTCAACTGTTTCTTGATTGGTGTCACTTATTCAATACAAAAGCACTTGCAATTGATCAAAAAAGTGGCTTTGCAGATATAGTTTGTCAAAGACCATACGCAAAAAGGTACTAGGTGGGATGAGGATCACTTGTGGACTACTTTGTGACTCTAGTACCAATATGTCAAAATGTCATGGATTGCATATCCGCGTACTGCCCTTTAGATTTTATGAAGTAGGCTCCAACGTTGATTATGCACCTTTCTCTTCTCATCATTGTAGTATTCATAACAAGACAAAGCACCATAGACGCGCGCACAGACGTGTTTCATAAACTAAATAAAAAACTTACGGGCGCGTCTATTTGCGCGTCTATTTGCACGTCTGGAGACCCGCGTCTAATTGCGCGTCTATATAATAGACTTACGCGCGTATAGACGCACACAAAGACGCATAAATAGACGCGCTTATAAACGCTTTTATAGACGCACGTATAGACGCAAGTCGAATAGACAGACGCGAATATAAACGCGTTTTTAAACGCACTGATAGACGCGCTTTTTTTTTTTTTTTAATTTTACAGAATACTGTGTATGTTGTGTATGCTATATAGTTACAAGAATCCCATATCCACATTCTGTAATTCAATTCTTACAGCCAACCGCATTTTAATTACAATTCCAAATAAAATATAACAACTCCAAAACGCAATAAAATTGAAAGCTCAAAAAATGCTTGTATATACATATAGCACGAAGCTAAGCCACGTCATGTGGCTTCAAGTACAAAAAATAAGGAAGCTAAGCCATGTCATGTGGCTTCAAGTACAAAAAATAAGAGGAGTCTATATACAAGAGGCACGAAGCCAAGCCAGTGGCTTTAAGTACAAAAAAGAATAGTAGCACTACTTCTACGACTAATCCTCGCTGCCTTCCACACTCCCTTCTGCGCTCCCTTCTGCGCCTCCTTCCTCGTCTTCCTCGTCGTCTTGTGCATGGGCCTGTAAACAAGGGACAACATATATCAATGTATGAAAAATCAAATCTTTACTTATAATTTTGGCATTATTTAATTACTTTCAAATACCTGGGGGGCCTGTCCAGTAGCTCGGGTATACTGCTCCTCAGTAATCAACCCGTCATCATAGAAGTGCCTCCATGTATCTCCTCTGCGATGGTGGCGGTGGTACGCTGTCTCCACTGGAGTAGGGTATCTGCCCACGATCTCAAGCTGCATGACCGCGATACACTTTGTGGAGGGATTAGTACAAAGAAACAACCAACCTCCTAATAAACTACATAAGCAATATAATTTGAGATCGATACTTACAAATTGGGCCTCCCATGATTCAACACCCCCTGCTCCAAAATGCGCGCTTCCATATTCCTCCATCTGGATCCTCCGTGCCTCCACGTGCTGTAGACTGGGCTCCTCCCTCGCTGACTTCATTGCCTTCTTCCACTCACGCTTGTTAGCGGTGTGGGGCGGGCCCCTTGGAGGTTGACCTGCCTCAAGCCTGGCAAGCTCCGCTAGTGCCTGCCTCTTAAGCGAAGATCTTTTATTGCTAAGTATCGTAACAATCTTTGACTTCCCCCATTTATCTGTGAACTGGCGATTGGGGGGGTTAGGATACCTAGAGCGAACAGTAGAGAGGGTCTCATCAGCCAACCTCTTTGGGTGGTCTTTATAGTGGATAAAGCAATCTCTGTAATTGTTAGCAATTACAGAGCGCATGAAGGCCATGATGTCCTTCCCCCGCGCATCCATCAAGATGCCTCCTGTCTGAGTGATGTCATAATAAATCGTACCATCACCCAGAGGCACGTCTAAATCATCTGAATCATCCTCCTCCTCACCGCCACATGGCTCAAAGCACTGTGCCATGCATTCGCCACCGCTCTCCCTGCTACTACACCTGCTACCCTGTCGTGTCGAGCTCGTACGCTGGCCACTCGTAGCTGGGGACTGCACGGGACTACGCTGACCACTCGTAGCTGGAGAATCGAGTCTCGACGGCTGGGGAGTACGTCGACGGCTCGCCGAGACAGAAGGACCTCCTGACGGCATGGGGGAAGGGGCATAAGACGGGATGGCAGAAGGGACATAAGACGGCATGGGGGAAGGGGCATAAGACAGTACGGGGGAAGGGGCATAAGAAGGGGCATAAGACGGCTGTGCTGACTCCGCTGGGGTGATCTCAGGCGGTGTGGGGTGGCTCGGAGTCTGTAGTGCCGACTCCTGGGAAGTGTTAAGGGTACCCGTCATATACCCGTATAACTCTACAGGACTAGGAGGGTGCCCTAAAAGATTATATAAGTCCTTCCAAATCGATTCCCGCGGATCAGGTGAGCTAGAAGCACTTCCTGGCCACATGTTGAACTGGCAAAAAGGAAACAAATCTATTACTTTGGGAGCTGAGAAGAAAGGGGAAGAAAAAAGAGGCTCTGTCAGAGCGCGTCTATAGACCCGTCTGATTTGCGCGTCTATAGACGCGTCTAATAGAGCGTTTAACAGTGCGTTTAACAGTGCGTCTAACAGTGCGTTTAACAGTGCGTCTAACAGTGCGTTTAACAGTGCGTCTAACAGTGCGTTTAAAAGCACGTCTAACAGTGCGTTTAAAAGTGCGTTTAACAGGGCGTCTATGTGAGCGTCTACAGATGCGTCTGTGTGTGTCTGCAATAAGCTAGACGCGCTGATAGACGCGCTTGTAGACGCGCTTTTAGACGCGCCCTGAGACGCGCCTATAGACGCGCTCCGACAGGCGAGAATACTAAAAAGTCGAAAAGGACGTTGCGCCCGACAAAAGAACGTGACGCTCATACCTAGATCCTGCGTTTCCTGGATGCGAGAAAGTACAAAACTGGAAAGAGCAACCAAGAACAACTTCAAAAGGACTTACTTGGATAAAGGTATGGAAGGTTCTTTCTTTTCCAAACTTGTTTCTTCTCCTTGTTCGTACTCCTCCTCTCCTTTAGGCTTGGAAGTAAGTGTAGGTACGGTCCCTTTCTCTTGAGTGAAAGCTTGGAACTGTGTATGGGAGGGTCTCTCTTAAGCTTCGAATCTATGGAACTGCTAATAAAGAAGGAAGGAAGCCGCTCGCGAAGTTTAAGTAATGAAAAGAAAAGCAAAGCGAGCGGCGCGCCGAAAAGCAGGTTTAAAAGCCGCGTCTATAGTCGCGTCTATTAGCGCGTCTATAGGCGCGTCTAAATACACAGAGTAGACGCGGGTTTAGACGCGCTATTAGACGCAATGTTAGACGCGACTATAGACACGGCGATAGACGCAACACAGAGTTTAAATTAAGCATTTGAAGAAGAGCAAATTTGGTGGGTTGTTTGTTTGTAGGATGTCTCCATCTTCAACAAGTAGCTCCAGTGAGGATGAATCCCTCCTTATCCACCATCGCGAAATGTGGTTGGAGCAAAAAATCAAATGTCTGTGTGATCGATGTCGAGGAAACATGTATCGTGCACGCAGGATTACGCTCAATCATATCTCAAAGTATGGAGAATGGGATGTGACCGTAAACAGGATAAGGGTTTGTAAGTTAAGGTTGATTGAGATACCTATGGGTATTCATATGTTTGAGTTATGATCCCGTTTTAATTTGATACAGGATGCAGTGCCACACCCGCACATGTTACCCTATGCCCGTCGTGAGGAGGCGAAGCGTCGGCGATATGAGGTGGGATCTTCAGGAGGGACCGTTACGGATGCATGGAGTGATGGTGATAGTAGCCCTCCGCCATTACCTCATGAAGCCGTGGAGGAGGAGGTGTTTGATGATATGGTGCGGGATTTATATGTCCATCAAGGGAGGGATAATAGCATGGAGCAGGATGATCTTTTTATCGCAGCATCGACTCCACTGTTTGAGGGGTGCACATTCTCTGTTCTACGTGCCTCCCTTGAGTTACTAAACTTGCAAACCATCTATGGATGGAGCAATGCAAGTTTGAATGCATTACTCAAGTAAGCTTTAAAGTCGATTTTGCAAACATGGTGAATTATGCTAGTGGGTCAATTAATCGAATGCTTTTCCTCATTTATGGTCTTCACGTGCAGGCTATTGTGTAAAATGCTTCCAAGGGAGAATAAATTACCGACCTCAAGAGATATGGCAAGGCAACATGTGATCTCTCTTGGAGGATTAGATTACAAGCGCATCCATGCATGTGTCAACGATTGCGTTTTGTTTCGTGGACTACATAAGGATGCAAGAGAGTGTCCTACTTGTGGAGAGGCAAGATATAGAGCAGATCTCAAAACCTTGGACGTGCCTCGTAAGGTATTGCAACATTTTTCCATAAACCCTCGCATCCAACATATGTTTAAGTGCAAATCCATTGCAGATGCTGATTTCGATGAGCACATGAGTGGCACAAGTAGTAGTGGGTTGAATGTATTTGTAGATCTAAACACTTGTTTGGATTTTGAAGTAGATAGTTTGGCAAGGGTTGATCTCATTGAGGATGAGATTGAACCGTAGCCCCACAATTGATATTGGCAAAACTATTTTACATATTGTCTCATTCTCCTCATTTCACTTAATTCTTGAATATGTGGGCTTGCAAAAAATTGTGTGCTTTGGTAATCATGGGCAATGTTTGGAAAGCAATGATGTACACCAAAATCTCACTTTCTGTATTCTCTGGAGCGCGTCTATTTACGCGTCTAAATGCGCGTCTGAGTCTCAGTGTAAACGCGCAAATACATGCGCTAATAAACGGGATGTTAGACGGGCTCGTATTTTCTCAGGTCAAACGTGCAAATAGACGCGGTGATTTACGCACAAATAGACGAGCGTTTAGCCGCGCATTTAGACACGCTCGTAATTTCTCTTCTAAAGCAACGCCTATAGATGCGCCCGCTATTTGGCGCGTCTACCAAGCGCGTCTATAGTTGCTTTGTGTTGTTGTGATTGGTAGAACCATGAGATCTAAAAAAGTAGTATCTTTTAGATTTTATGAAGTAGGCTACAAATACTCGGATGAAGAAAGAATGATGTGCAAAGTCATGAATAATAGCTATAAGTTACATTGTCAGATAACAACACCTACAATTACGTTAGGGGTGACATTGCATGTCAGATGATGGAAAGATGGCTACCTTGGAGGAACTAGGAGGATGTGTGATAAGTAGCTCAAGTTCAACATGTACAAGGGAAACTTTGTTGGATGCAAAAACTTTTATGACCCAACCCCGCCTTCTCTCTCTCTCTCTCTCTCTCTCTCTCTCTCACACACACACACACACACACACACACACACATGCATGTGTATTCATGCCTACACACACACACACACGCATGCATGCGTAGAGAGAGAAGAAAGGGGGGGGGGCTCCTTGTTAACCCTAGGAGATAGAGCGAAGAAAAGGCTAGGATGAGAATGGAATTCTGACTTGGAGCATGGCCAAGTGCTAATTGTAACATGAGAAGTAGGGAGGGTGGTGAGAAGGAGTAGGGTTGGCCTTTCTTTCAAAAGTGTTATGTATAAAACCTAGAAAGTTTGACTTTTGGTCTTCTGTTGTATGGGATCCAAGTTTGAGAAATAGAAGATCTCCTTCTTTCCAAGAAGTGTTTTCATTTTTCTCTTGTCCTTGCCTTTGTGAATGCCTCTCACCCCCTTTCCCCCTTCTTGCTTCATGCATCCCTTTCCCCACTCTCTTTCCTTCACTCTCTTCCATCCCTCTTCTCATCCTCTTTCTCCCCTCTCTTCTCTTGAGGATTCACATTGCTACAAGTCCGAAAGCTATTGGAGTGACACCTTGGACCACATGGGCTTGCATTGCTCCCACAAGGAGAGGTAAGAGGTGGAGAGTATCCTCGGCATCCCTCCAAGATCCCCTCAACACATGGAGTCACTTTTGAAACACACAATCCTTACATGACACATACAATCTTTAAGTTATCTTTCCCATACATCATCTTCTCCTCCTTAGCTATAGCAAATTTGTACTAATTTCTCTTCTTTTTACTCAATTTATTTCAAAAGTTAGCCTCTAATAGCTAAAAACTCAAGAGCTTCTATGAGGATTTCTGACCTTACTGCTTGTACTCAAAGGCTCCTCTCATATTTGAGATCCTCCATTCTCACCTATCTGAAAAATAATTGATTTTCATTCCATATTGGAAGCATGTGTTGTATTTTCTCTCTATCCTACACAAAGCTAATACACTATCTAAGCAAGGCCCATTTAATTAATGAAATATTCTTTTAGGGTTATACTTTTAATTGTTTAACATGCATTAGCCATGCAAAGTTTCTTTGATTCTCATAGTGAAGTTTCTTATTTTTACTTTAAAAATGGCTACATGTTATCAATGGTTGTTTCCAAAGAGCCTTGCAAGTAAGTTCCAAAAGTGGGAACATGATGAGAACATGTAGATATTTTTGTTAGAGTCACATATTGGCAATTTGTAATCCCTTTTTCATCCTTGTAAGGGGGGTAATCGTGAATGATAATATGTGAATGGTCGTATATCTTTCTTTTACTGTCATACATATTGGTACTCGGGGGATCACAACTTTGTTCAAAATATATGTGACTACTATGAGGATAAGAATGAATGAACATATGTGACAGTTACATGATTATTGGATCGTATTTATTTTCTTTTACATTAAATTATATGTAATCATTGTAGGCAATAGATCCTCATGGGGCTATCTTTTCGTAGCTTTTGGTTGAGAGGTGTTGATTGGTGCTATGATGTGGCATGGAGAGGGGTGCAATGCTATTCAAGGATCATGCAGAATGGTATGCAGCCTATGAGAGAATGACATGTGTAGCTTGCTTGCAGAGTAAACTATGAGTTGCATGGAAAACATGGCCGTGTGGAGGCTTCTAGAAGTAGATTCTGCATCATCTGAGGCAGTAATAGCTCATAAGAAGGCGCAAAGGGGATTGGTCCCCCTCTCTTTGCCGATCCTTTGAGGCTCTCTATATCCTTAGATACGAGAACTGAGCAGCTGCTCATTAGGGTCCCTAGTTCACTCGATCCCTCAGATCTATTTGGTCTTGTAAGGCGAAAATTCTCCCTAGAGGTGAGCCATAGAGTCCTTATCGTGTCGAGCCAGTGTCTTGACGGTGCTTCGGGTTGTAAGTTGTGGAGATTGCAGTTTATGAAAGATCTTCTATTGCTAGATGCTCTCGGTTTCAACTTTTTTACTTGAAGGATTTCATTATTGCACATGTTGGTTCATGTTCTAGTATTCCGCAACTGTTGTCTTAATTATTGTGAGTCATGTTACATAGTAAATCTTGATTTGGTTATTGCATACAACCAATAAGACCTCGTTGCTAGAATCTAACAATCATTACATATAATTAACATAAGTTTGAAAATATCCACCAACTAAGTGCCTTGTTTGGAGTGTGTTCTTACTTTTATGTAAGGCATGAAAATTCAAGCGTATGTGCATAAGGGATACTCGAGCATGATCTCATGCCGATGCAAGCAAATTTGGTGGTCCATCAAAGAATGAGAATGTAGATTTATTTATTAAATTTATTCATATAAGACTACATGCATTCACTCTAGGAGTCTACATGCTCACGTTGTTCAATAGAATCATGAGTGTTGATACTTTTTCCTTTCAGGCATAGGCCTTACAAGTGGGGCCTTTTGCATGAAATTATTCTCCTTTCCCTCTTTTTACATTTTAATCCTCTCTCTTTAAAACACAATTTAATGGTCATTCATAGTATACAATATGCATACCTTTCTCGATGCCATCAACCCTATCATAATCTCGGGGGGGTCACTCATCTTATGTAACCCTATCACGTGATTTCAATAGAAGGATATTTCTAATTTCTAAAATTTACAAAATTTAAGTTACATAAGGGATTATTTAAAATCATTCCAGGAAAAAATTACAGATTTGTATAGAAAAAGGGTACATTTTATTAATGAAAAATCTACAGATAAGGGATTTTACAAATAAGCCTTGAATGCACGTGATATAGAGAGTTTTTACATAGTGACCCCCCCCGAGATCATAATGACTGGATAATGAGCCTTCAAATCTACACAACTTACACATACACCAATTCTATTTTGCTTGGGTATCTTCATGTTGTTGTATTATTTTTCCAAATCTAGTAAGGTGCATAATTGAGAATAGGGTTTCTCACGAGAGCTCCTTGTACATATTTGTCCATTAGATGAAGGACACCACTATTTGGCAATGACTTTCTATTCTTTAGAAGAAGGCCTTACTTTTAAACATTCCTTGTAAATACTCCCAAATAAACTTGGCATCCTCATTGTTTGGGCAATGCATATTTGAGGGTTCTTCTTAAACCTTTTGCCTTATAACCTATGATTTTCCAAGCAATGAAACAATTAAACAGACCGATGACAAATTATTTGAATTCAAAAAGAGTACTTGAATGAAATGTGGTGGTTAAAGGTCACTATACCTTAACCCCAGTTATGTACAATACACATGCACACGCACATGTGCACACACACACACACACACATATATGGATGACATAGAAGATTAGGGTATTCTGCACCCACCAAACCTTGTGTGGCTCTCCTTCTCTCACCCTCTTTTGTTTCCGCTTTCATTGTTGAATCCCCTTAACTACTATCAGAGCGCGAGTGGTCTAGCTGGAGCCCGAGAGATCATTATGTATCCATACAGATGTGTGAATGTTTGCAGCTTCCCTAGAGGATGGAGTAAGCCTATGAGTGCTTTTTTGAGCTGCCTCTGCAACAAAGGCTTCAAGTGTAGCGCCTACTACTAGCAAGCCGTCGACTAGTGCAACAGCACACCGTCTCCTTCAACACCCACGACCTTATGTAACAGCGCCTTCGACGGTCTTCACCGACTGAGCCTCCTATAACGAAGCCAACACAGCACTACTCTACAGCCTCTAGGCGCATGCACACAGCTTATAGCAGCTCTATGCCACAGAGCCTCCATCTGCGCCTCCATCTGCACACAGTCACGGGCTCCTCCAAGCATAGTGCCAGGCCCCTTATAGTCGCTCTCCTTACAAACAGTAGCTGATCAGTCAGCCTATGCTCATGTAGAGCCAACAGCGCAGCCTCTCTTATAATGAAGCCTCGACCTTGGAGACTCAATTCTTCAGCGACGACCTCTTCACGGGCTGACTTCAGCGACGATTGGCTCTCACAGCAACTGCGGCTTCTCTGTCGACTTAGACCTCCATAAGAGCTCCTCCATATTCCTTAGCTAAGCTCTTATAGCCAGCCATCTCCTTTGCATCATCTCCTTCAAGCTCCTCCAAGAGCTCACGGACTGCAAGGCCAAAGGCGGAGAAGACGATGGAATCCCGAATATTTCGTCAGAATGATCAGAGATTTCGGTCCTCTGTGTAATGCCACGTGGCATCCCACACTCAACCCAACCTTATCCTAAGGCCATTCTCAAGCTTGACCACCTAAGAGTAGCCATGTAAGCACCCAAGGGAGGATTTGATATTGTAATACCCACACTTGACCACCTTATGTAGCAAGGTATGCACTAAGGGGAGGTGATCGAATGTAAACTCACATCTAACCACCTTGCAGTAGCCAAAGGATCATGGCACCAAGGGGAGGTGTTGAGATATGGTGCCATGAGCACATGAATTAGAGGCTAAGGTATGGTATAGGAAAGAATCAAAGTAGCCACCTTAGGATGTGGACTACCAGATGTGGAGATGTGGATTGAGGATATCCACAAGGAGAGATGTGGACCAAAGGATCCCACAGATGTTGACTATTCAAAGGGCACTCTTTATATAAGAGGTCTATCATGTATTGTTAAATACACATTTCAAGAGATATAGCTTTGCTATTTTAAAAAAAAAGAAAAAAAGAATATATACAAACCCATTTAGGGTTAGGGTTAGGGTTAGGGGATCTAACCCTTTCCTTTATAGCACTCTATAAATTTAGTGCTATGCACATATGATCACGTGATGGTGCTATGCACACATGATCACATGATGTTGAGCGTGAACTCTCAACACCTTTCCTCAAGATCAACATCATGAAGTAGGCCTTCCCTCAAGATGATGATTCTGGGGAATCGAAGAAGGACTGAGCATTACATTCCATCATGTTGAGAGTTCACGCTCAACATCATCGCTATGAAATAAAATAGTCTAGCAAGTTAGAGTTAGTGGAGCAATCACTATCATATTTTCCATGGTCCATAATTTTTGGTGCACATCAGTTTAAGCATCCAATTCGGTAGAAAATGTAAAAACATTGGAATTTGTACTCACTCCATTAATAAAATAGTTATATGCAAAGAAGTTATGATTTTACAATCAAAGAATAGAGTTAGAGCATAATATATCTTGCATAAACAAACAGCTTCATTAAATAGCTCTGCGAAGATCAGGGCTAGGAGGTTAATCCCATATGAAATGAACTCAATGCATAGCTCCTCATGATCCTTCGTTCAACCATTATGAAGTTTCATTACGGCATCCTTCACTCCCCTCGCAGTGAAGAGAGTTAGTTGGTTTAAGATGTGGGGTGTGGCATATGTGAGAGGTCAGGGGTTGGTTGGTTTAAGGTGTCATATAATATGCGTGCATAGTTATACCATACCTAAGTGTCGGTGAGTGGGGAGGGAGACCGTCCCTCTAAAAATGTCCGTCAGAAGTCCTTCGAGTTGTTACTAAACAAAATGTTCAAGAGTTCCTCCTTGTTCTGGCGAATGAAATCTAGTTTCTTTCTACGTATACGAGTACACGACGAGTACACGATACTCACGTAGCATCTCGTTGGCTCGAAAGGTTGTTTTTGGTTTCGAATTTGACCTGACGACATAAAGCCTTACACTCTTTATCATACAATCATTACAAGGTACGGTCCCAAGAGGTGGTGGGTGTGTGGAGCGAGTGGTGTGAGGGAAAGCATGCAGGGCAGACTCGTGTAGTGAGCAGGATTAGTTGATATGCTATATTTGAAAAGCCCTTCTTCAATCTCCTCTGGAGATACTACATTTTTCCATGTGATAGGTTTGTAGTTCCAAAACAGTGAAGCACTAGAATAAATGCCTAGAAAGAGGCACCCTGTCTCTTTGTATTGTTTGATGATGTAGACTCCTCAAGGATGGATAAACCCGTGGGTGATTGCAACAAGATCATTTCTTGGAATTGTTGTAGAAATTGTTGACCGACAATAGAGTGGGAAGTAGGAAAACGCCCAAAGTAATCTGTAAATTCGTCCCCACTTGCCTAGCCTTTTTTCCTCTGTGTCAATCTAGTATTCGTTGTTGTCAGGGAGATCTGAGCACATAATCTTCGAATGAACTTTCTCACCAACACATCTTCGCTTGTCATCTTCGAGTGAACTTTCTGAACACGAGTTGACATGAGGGAAATGCCTAGGGGAGGCATTTTCCCAAAATCAATTGGCGAGCGGCGGAACCCCGTCGCAAGCCATTTGATTTTGAGGAAATGCCTCCCTTGGGAAATGAAGTGCCTCCCTTGGGCATTTCCCTAGAGTCAAGGTTTTGGGGACCCACATAGATAGCAATGGCAGATTCAACTCCCTGCTGCCACCTTAGATTTTTGGGATTCTCAGCCATCTTCTAAGGAATGGTGGCGACAGCACAGTCCATCTTCTTGATGTTTATAACTCGGACGTGGGGATGCGACTTCCAAAAAGAATCGGATGGCTAGATTCTCTTTCCATTTGCCCCAGGATCTTGACATTGGGAGGAAACTCTGTGCATAGACTTCCCAAGAGCTATGGTAGAAGGATGAACGATTCAAGAACTTTTATTTGGTGATGGGTGAACTAAGGTGGAGCCCCACACATGGCAAGATTGCTAGCCCATGTCCAACGCTCAGCTAAGATGCATTTAACGCACCATGGGCGGCTCCAGTTTGTAAACCTCTTATGCGTGTATACATACAAACATCCTATGGGTGTTTATAGAGTAGCACACCATGGGCACCACCCACAATCATGGAAGGGTATGATTGCCCGCCCACGTCCATATGGATTCAATGTACCATGGACAAGCATGGGAAACTCTAGTCTATAAACACCCTTACAAGAGTTTAGAACTTCAGTGTGGTTTTCATTGTCTATTTCATTATTGTTTTCAACATCTTTATGGTTGCCTTCTTCATTGTTTTCTTTGCTACCTTTACATTTTTTATTGTCTCATTCTTAATATTCTTTTATAAATCTTCGTGTTTATCATCGAACAAAGATGAATATGGGTACGATGTTCATATGTTGGGAATCTTAAGGTACATGATGAGAATTGAGAGAGGTGAATCAAGATCAATTAGTAACTTGTTCTACTTGATTGATCTTGTGATTTTGAAGTTTTTATTTATTTTGAATCTTCGTCACTCCCCACCTCTTTGAAGCCCCCCATCGCGAATCTCGCCTCCCTTTCTCATTCCGCTCGTTGTTGTACTCAGTACTAATTCCAATGTTATCTCCACTTGCATTGTTGTATATCATATGCCATCTCAATTTTATAGGAAGACACCTCACATAGTATAGAGCTTAACCCAATTTGTTGTTTTTTTGGGAATTTATAATTAGAAGTGTTGAAAATTTTAAAAAAATATGATTTTTTTTTTTGTCTGCCTAATCAAAGGCACTCAAACTATTATTTATGGACATTTGAAGATATAGGGGGGTTAGATACATATAAGGTTATGTGCCCCCCACGTGTTAAATATATAATCCAATGGTTAGGCCTTGTGATATTTATTTTTAAAATTTCCCTCAAGTTGTTTGAGGGTTGGTGAAGTATATTGAAAACGAATTCATTGAATTGTAAACATCCATATTCACAAGGATAGTAGTCCTTGACATAATAAAGCTATGAAAAAAAAGTTTGGTGAAATTTGAGTAAGGAAAGGGTAAATTGGGCCCTTCATATGTGAAAAAAATCCCATAAAAGGAAAAAAGCCCAGCTAATCAAATACCAAGGCTACCTAGGCTTTGAAATCTGAGTTTGGGAGGACACGAGGAGGACACCAATCCTAGTGGCAAGCTAAGGTGGGGCAACTTGTCCATTTAAAAGGCCCTTTGGCACTGACCCAACGTACCCATCATCACATGCCAAATCATCATACACAGTCAGCATGGCTATCACCTTCTCTTGCCACCTCATATTGCCACTCCAAAAAAAGAAAAGTAATCAATGCATGTCATCTTCCACCATATGTCCACGGTGACACCTCAGAAGGTACATGTCATTTTCCACATTAGCTATGATGACACATCGTGCCAATCACCTGTGCCACATCATTTCATGCAAGGCCTATATGCCATCTCAACCTTCAGATGTCCATACAATTGTTGTGCCAATTTATCAAGGCGAGATGATATATCATCACTGCGCATGTCATATCATTATGCATGCATTAAAAACATGAGATCCTCTCATGCATGTAGACATAAAAGTCGTAGGCATCATAATGTGCCACATTACCTTGTTCCTCTATGGATACATGCAAGATATGCTAATATGAAAATGATTACATATTTATAAAACATAATATACGTATCTAGTCATATGACCCACTTAGAAATTTGATTTAATCATGTATCATGGTTATATGGATTGATTAAAAATTATAAGAACCACTTAATCTAGTAAAATATAAATTCACTGGTTAAAGGGCTTTCATATTTTTTGCTGTATTCATATTTTCATTGTGCTGAGCAAATCATTGTGTTTAGAATCCACATTCTCATTGTAATCACATTTAATATTATATCTATCCTATCTAATTTAATCATATAGGATGGTTATATGGCTTGACATTTTTCATTGTATTCACAATTTCATCGTGTTGAGTAGATCATTGCATTGAGGATCCAATGGTCATGTACATTCACATTTTCATTGTATTGAGGATTGAGATTGTCATTGTAGATCATTGGTTCATTGTGTGGAGGATTGACATGGTCATTGCATTGAGGATTCATTGTATTGAGTAGCTCACATGTGTATTCTTTGTATTGATTAGATCATGATTCAATGTATGAAGGATTGAAATTGTCATTGTAGATCATTGTATTGAGTAGTTCATTGCATAGAAAATTTGCATTAGATTTAGGATTCACATGTATGACTTGATTAGGATTCATTATATTGAGTAGCTCATTTTATTTACTAGATCATTGTATTGAGGACTCACTATATCGTATTTCACATCACATGTATTGATTACTGTGTGTATTTTATTGATCCAACACTTTGATATTTGGAAGAAGTTCACTGATGTATATTTTATTGCACATACAAACCACACGTGCAAATTTTGGGAATTTTGGATGCTCGCCCACACAAACGGCATCTGAACAACATGAAACTTTGAAAGGGCATGAAATTTATGCAAATAAAGACCTATAAAAAGCTTCACACTAATTCAACACTTTGATATATGGAAGAAGCTCAAGGATGAGTGTTTTTTTGCATGTACACACAATGATGTGCAAAATGGTTTTTGATTGACATATGCTATGCAAGGGCTTGTAATTACTCAAATTAAGACCTTTTAAAATTCCAATATCAATTTTCAATTCAAAATATGAAAGAATATCACCAATGTGTAATTTATTATAAGTGCGCACCATGTATGGTGAGAATTTAGGAAATTTGCATGTTCACCCATACAAATGGATATCAACACGAACCTAACATACAATCTATTTCTGATGCAATTAAGATGAATATAAAGTAGCATGTAGAGCAACTATAGAGGGCATACATTTTATGCATGACTTTGGGAATCCACATGAGATTTGAGATCTGTGTATAAATAGAGAAAGTGCCATTTCCATTTCAAACAACTTAATTCTTCATGCGATTTCAAATCATATTGAGGTGAGTGTCACTACATTAGTGAGAAGTTGCATTGAAATCTTCTATTGTATTATTGAAATAAATGTGGCTGATATCTTCACTAACTACATGTGATAGAATTTGAGTCTCCTTAAAGATTAATTGGGATTGTAAGATGTCATAAAATGTTTAAACGGGTTGGTGGACAAAAATCTTGTCTTTCACACTCTCACTAAAGCAAAATGCAAGAATGTAACAACATATGTATAAACCATATATCAAGAGGCTATCACATGTGGGATAATAAGACATTTAGATAGTCTTAGCATATAGATTTTTGAGTGCAAGCATATGAGAATTATGTTTCTAAGCTTCTCGTCTTTGCAAATATAAGTTTATATCTTCTCTCTATAGTTTGGTTTAGAGTTCTTCTACACCCTCATGTATTGCCTTCATATCTTACCACCTTACGCATGCTAAGACTTTGAAAGGGTAATTCAAGATTGAGTGAAAAGCGATCTGATGTCTCTAAATTTCAATCATCTATTCATAGGTTTAGCATGAGTTTTAACCTAGCCAACATGTAATTGACAAGATGTGTGTAGTTTTGGATACCACCTTTAGATCTATGAGCATGAAATAATGAGAGGGAATTTTGAGAGCATATGGATATATGGCGAAAAAACTAGATGTAGATAATTTTTCATTGCTCCATTTAAAATTTATTTACTTCTAATAAAGCCAAAAGTGATGTTTCTTCTGAAGAGCTTCTGAATACAGGTAAGAAGACTTGAGAGGTTAGAAAGACTTAGTAAAGAGCTTTTAGGTGGAGGAGTTGAACCGACATGAATGATATGTTGAATATTGAAACAGATCAAGAAATTGTTAACTCCCTAGTTAACAAGAAACTTGGGTCAGGTCACAACTTGGGTTGTGCCAGTTCGAAAGGAGACCCCTCCAGATGAACACTGTAGATTTTGGCTGACATTGTTGAGCAAAGCCGTGTACCTTTGAACTCCATGCAGGGAAGTAGAGCCAAGGAGTGTCACTAGACCAATCAATAGAAATGTTATAGAAAGTGACGAGGACAAGTTAGGAAGATAGTTAATGTGGACGCCTCAACATAGATAGAGAGTGTAGGTATATGTAAAGTAGAGTATGAGTTGTGAGGGGATTTTGATCTTGACTAGTTTTGTGTGTGTAAAGTCTAGAAGAGACAGTTTGAGCTACTTGCTCATGGAATCCTGAGTCTAAGACGAGGGGAGAATGGGTGAGTAGAGAAAGAGAGAGAGAGAGAGAGAGAGAGAGAGAGAGAGAGAGAGAGAGGGAGAGAGAGAGAGAGAGAAATGGTTTGCAGCATGAGCTATTGTACTCACTTTATTGGAAAGTAATACAATTGCTTGTATATTAAATGGTGTTGTATTTTTGTTCTCCTTGCACTTGTACTTGAGTTAGATATCACCGTGACTCGTCTTCATACATTTTTCCCATGCATCATAAGCTCCCTATTTGATAGTATTTTATTGTTGATATTTTCTTCTACAACCCTGTCTAAAGTAGGAAGCCTAGCAAAGCAACCTTAGAATTGCAAGAGTGACCATCTTGTTATCAACCTATGCACACACCTACACCAAGTTGGGCATGGGCAAACAAGGCCCCATTTTGTTTGTACTTTATTGTTGACATTTGCTTCTACACCCTACATGGAGTAGGAAGACTAGTAAAAAAACCTTTGAATTATAAGAGTGAGATCTACTTATCAAGCTATGCACACACCTACACCAAGCTCTGCACGAGATTTAAGTAAAAATTAGGGTGATAGAAAAAGATCATCAACATTTGGTGATCCTGCTATGGATTGATGTGCTAAAAGGTTAAGTGGGAAATTGTGTGGATTGAAGATAAGAGTATGTAGAATTGAGTGCATAGATTCTTAAAGCTACAACAGTTGCTCAGCTTGGAAAACTACAATGAAATATTTCTCTTAGGAAAGTTCAAGGAATTCAATATCTTACGGACCTATTTGACAACTAGTGTTTGGACTGAGAATTTCTCTCAAACATCCCTTCATATCATCTAGAAAATAAGTAATGTCTGGTACAAGCTTGGTGAGGAGAGAAAGATACATGATGAGGAGAGAAGTACATCTGCATCGAGGCAAAAGATGCTAAATAGGGAAGTCTAAGAAGCTACCATGAATTTTGAGTCATTAAGGGTGAACATTGGGACTTCAAGGAGGACTCAAAGAGCCACTTGCAAAATGAAGAGATGAAGGTAGACAGTGGCTTCCATGTCCGAAGAGGGATTGTTTTTTATTACCACACCAACAATAAAAGTCAAGTTGTTCAAAATTTGCATCCAAGATAGCTTGAGCCTTAAGTGACAATATATCTACGTTACAAATGTATAATGGGAAAATGCAATGGTTGGAGCGTAAGAAGAGTAGTAGTATGCCCACAAGAGGTTGCAAAGGAGAAAGTGCAAGTCTCTATAAATGTCTTCGAAGAGATTGAAGTTGGAAATAATGGAAATGGGAAAAGGAAAAGAGAGGAACTACTATGCAAAAACTTATTTTGTAGGGATCTTTTTCTTTTACAAAAGACACCTTTGCTAAATTTATGAAGAAAACATAGATGGCAAGTAGAGCAATGCAAGGAATATCTTTTGAGTTTTCCTAATAGTGTGGTAGTCTCTGTGCTGAAATTGCTTATTTTAAAAAAAATGAAATTCAAATTTTGGTATCCATTGGTCCAAGTGATTGGTTCTGTTCAGATATCATATCGCCACATTGGGTCATTTGATGTGAAGGAGACCATTCATTTTTTCATTTTAGATGATAAGAACCATGACACATTTTTCATTTAGCATTCGTCTCTTAGTACATGGAAAAATGGCTAAAAGATCAAGGATAATAATCTTAAGCCACATTAGGTATGCTTTCATGGAGCATCATATCAATATAAACCCTTAATCTATAAAAAATGCATGCTCCATGAAGTGCATTAGTGGTCGATATTCTATATGTGACACATGTGCATCAAAGTCAAGAGACTATCATGATTTTGTTATGGTTGTATGCAAGGAGTTTGGTGGAGATGCACCAGTGGAGACATCATGTGGAGAGTTGGGAGTATCATGCTCTTATCCCCTTGTAGCGTATGAAGGTGGCAAAGACATAGATAAGCATTCATATGAGAAGAACATCATCGATGATGAGAACATCACTAGCTTCCATTTGTGCACTGCATCCAATCAATGTCTTTAGAATCTTTAGGGATAATAGTATTGTGTCCCCTTTGGCAATTACTCCGCTTGTGTTAATTGAAATCCATATCTACCTTGTCCAACTATAGAATATCAAGTCTTGGACAATTCTTTGGTGCCCTCTTCCCTTTTTGGGATCGAACTCAGGACCTCTAGGTTTGTCTTCCTTGTTACCACCATCTTTGGGTTATAGCGACCCATGAAAGCATCTGTGGACTTGGTAAGAAAACATTACACCTCTATTGACTTAGTTTTTTATCCTTCCTTTTTTACTTTTAAAACTTTAGCAATCTAGAAAGCAAATCCACTAAGGTCGTCTATTACTAACACAGCAACCATCATACCCACCACTAAGTCCTCGATGCTATCACTACATATTTCTTGAACCCTTTCCTTGGCTTTTTTGGACTTTTTTGCTCCAAGGTTCATTTCTCTTTCCCCCCCAAGGTAGTTCTTCTTTGGGGGTGCAAGCAAAGGTACTAGAAGAAACATTCATATGTGCATCTACAAAACTTCTTTCAATGCATTGTGGCCAACTAAAATTTGAATATCTTGGGTCTCATTTGTGTGCTCGTTCATGAAATTGGGATGAAAAGAATGTTTCCACCATGTCCACACCACATCTTTAAAATATGTTGCAATAGCATGGTGGATTGTCTCTCTAATCTCATTGATTAAACTTGTAGGGTCTACATCCCTACCCTCCTTTTTTGCTCATTGCACCTCCCTCACTGATTGTAAAGGTTGTAATGGTGCAACATACATTCCATGCTCTAGACCACACTTGAAAAGCTTAGATCCTTTGGTTGGAGCCCAAGGAGGCGATCTGGAATAGAACTTCCACCACAAGAATGTCATGCCACATAGATCTTTCTTGATTCAAAACAGCTATTGAAAGATTAGCTTGTTCAACATCTTGATACATCATTCTTTCATCCTTTTCCAATTTTTTGCCATACTCAGCACCTTCGGGGCTGCTATCTTGTATGAAGTCTTTCAAGCATTAATAGAAGGTTCCTTTCTTTAAAAAATAAGAACATCTTGATACATCAACCAGCTCAGTCATGGTCACCAAATACAAAGCATTTGAAGTCAATTATTTTTTCAATGTTGTTTAACACTATATTAGAGAACTTGGTAATTTTTAGATAGTTTGGAAATTCCCTACATGGTTAAGATTTGGCCACATGGTCAAATCTTAACTCCTTACTTGAAAGTGGAATCCACCCTTAACACTTTATTAGGGGATCCTCCCAATAAGGGGTTAAGATTTAGCCACATGGTGAAATCTTAACCCCTTATTTGAAATTGGGACTTAGGAGATTCCCAAATTCTCTACTATAGTGTTATGCTTGCAATTATTGGTTTTGGCATGTATGCATCCTATAAAATGCGGATCATTGCATCTCCATCCCATGCTTTTCCTTCTCAACTTTATGTAGAAACACCTAAACATCTGATCAATATGGTCATGCATGTGGCCACCAAAATAAATCCTAATTTGACTTTCCCATAGTGGATCATGCAACCAACCATGTGATATGTGATGAAGTTCTTCTCTTTCAAATCCTTGGGCACTCATTTGGAGTGAGGAAGATTGGTCTTCTTTTGGTCCATCACATCAATGATGATGGTCGGGCATTTCTTAGGATGTTGCATTAGGGGAGAAATGGGGTCTCAAAAGGGCCTCCAATTAGTGTTTCCTAATTTTATGGGATTAGAGAGGGATTTGAGGTGTACCAATGGGAGTTCTAGAAGGTGTGGGGCAATGGCATGTTGAGGTGGAGGGTGGGCAAGCCTTCAGAGAGCCCCTATTGGTTGCTCCCCTTACCCTAGGGACCACCCAAACCATCCCCCCCCCTTAACCCACGTTTGACCCTCCTACCTAGCTACACCTCCCCCACATGAGCCCAAATCTACCTTCAATGAGATAGTAGGCCCCTTGTGGTGGATTTTTCTTCTCCCTTCCCTCTTTCTAGGGCCTCTATCCCCCACTATTCTAGTCTAGCCTGCCATTACCTCCATTTTTGAATTGTGAGGCTGCCCTCCCTGCATTTGCCCTCTTCCCCCTCTTTCTCTGCTCCCTCCTTCTCTGGCATGCTTGCTACAGCTCCTCTCTCTCTCTCTCTCTCTCTCTCTCTCTCTCTCTCTCTTCCATTTGTTGTGTACCTCCCCCCCAACCCCCCCCCTCTCTCTCTCCCTCTCCCCTCTTTCTCTCCCGTTCCTTTGTTGGTGCTGCTCTATCCTTATCCATCTCCCTCTTTTGTGCCTATGTTGGAGTTGCTCTGTCCCTCTCCCTCTCCCTCTCCTGTGCCTCTGTTGGTACTACTTTGTCCCTCTCCTTCTCCCTCTTTTGTGCCTCTGTTGGAGCTCCATTGCCCTGTGTAGGAGTCCCATTCTTGTTGTTGCAACCTTTGCAAGCATGGTGACGAGCAAGGCTACAAGACCATGCAATGCTGTGACCTCTTCTGTCTTCCACAACACCAAAAATGCATTGGATGAGTGGATCCCTTGCACCTGTAGCTTAAATGATTGGATAGTGATGAAAGGATTGGCCAAAGGTCCACATAAGCTTCCCAAGAGCAAGAGAGGTGATATCTTGCATGAGTGGAAGGGGCGCATCTTGAAGTTCAAGTTTGGGAAGAAAGGATGGCTCGCAAAAGTGAACCATGTTTATATGGGAAAAGATATGCGGCTTCCTCCATCATTCAATCAATCTAGGATACCATCACACTGTGAGCCTTTCTATCTATGTACCTTTTTCACCTGTAAGTGTAATGAGTCCTTGGAAATTTTGTGTTTGGTTTCTAAGAGCTCTTATTCATGGCAGATGTTTTCCCTTCTGACTTTGAGGAGTGGGAACTAGTTGAGTGCAAGTTCACTACGATTCATGAGGATTTAGGTAAGCAAATGCATGCATGGGAGAAGTTGGCCTCCTTGCGAATGAAGAATGTGTATTGGTATAATGCAACATACATCACTCCAACGACATCATCAAGCTATGGCCGTCTGCAAAGCATTGCACCACCACAACTTCGATACATGGATTGCAGCAATGTGGACTCGAGGACATTGCAATCGTACAAGGACAAGATTGTGAAGGATGTGGGCATGGCCATGAAGTCTACATTTGGATCCAAATGGGCAAAGTTATCTTGGTTTATGTCTCTACACATTTTTTCTTCTTTGTTTCAGAGTATACATATGCATAGAACAAAAACTATGTGGTCCTACAAGCGTATAGATGAAAATGCTCTTGAAGATTTACTTGGGATGAGTTGGGGAACCAGGTCAGGCGATCAAAAGGGTGATGTGTTTCAATGTCACGCATGTAAAGACAATGTGGTTATTAGATACCATTTGTCATGCCAAATGTTGTATTTAGCTTTTCCTAGAAGAAAACAAATGGCAAATGGCTTCCCCTAGACTCTAATGATGAAGAAAATACGAGGGTAAGTTTGTCTATTGATGTTGAAGAGGGAGATGTCAAGAATGTGAATATCACACGGCAATGGACTCTAAGGGATGTGCAAGAACACCTATTGGTCATGGAGGACGACATGTCAGAGTCCTTCTACTTTACCTTAAATGGTGGTAAAATCAGTCGCCACCATGTGGAGAAGTGAATGCATAGTGCCAATTTCATTCCTCCTGCAACTTTGAAGATTGTTAACAATGTGTTTGACTAGTGCAGCATGACAAAATATGAAGAGGGGAGAGGAGAAGAGTGGAGATGGGGAGAGAGGGCACAACTAGAGAGCACACCACAAAATGACTATCTGTACACTAGATTTAGTTGAAAATGTAGAATATATACAAACCCATTTAGGGTTAGGGTTAGGGCATCTAACCCTTTCCTTTATAGAACTCTATTGGGTTAGTGCTATGCACATATGATCACATGATGTTGAGCGTGATCTCTCAACACCTTCCCTCAGGATCAACATCATGAAGTAGGCCTTCCCTCAAGATGGTGATTCTAAAAAATTGAAGAAGGATTGAGGATTACATTCCATCACACCCCTTTAATGGGAATGTCCCTCCTTTGTGTCAAACCAAGAGCTTGTTGGTGTTTCTCAAAAATCTCTTTACCAAGTAGTTTGGTAAAGATGTCTGCAAAATTCTCTTTGCTATCACAATGCTACAGTGTGATGTCACCAAGTAACACTCTTTCTCTGATGAAGTGCTCTCTGACATCAATGTGCTTTGTCTTAGAGTGATATACGGGATTCTTGGCCAATGCTTGAGCCGATTGATTATCACAGTATATTGTTGTTGGCTTTGACTCATCAAAGTAATATGTTTCTGACAATAGTCTTCTGAGCCATATAGCCTCACACGCACCTATAGTGAGTGCTCTATATTCTTCTTCAGTCGAAGACAAAGAAAGAGTTGGCTGTTTGTTGGACAACCATGATATAGCACCTTGACCTAGGAAAAATGCATTCCTAGTCTTATGACCTCTAGCATAGTCATTGTCATGGTATCCATGCAATCGTGGATGACTTCCTCTGTATTCTATCCCAAACTGTCTTGTACCTCTGATGTATCTCAAGACTCTTTTGGCTGCATTTGAGACTGTTTTGGATTTGCCATAAATTGTGCTAGTGAACTTACTGCATAACGAATATTTGGTTGTGTGATAGTTAGATATATCAGAGATCCAATGAGCTGCCTATAGTATCTATCATTGACTATAGGCTTTTTTGAATCTTTTGTAAGTTTCAAACTGTGTTCCATGGCTGGGTGGTATGGAAGAGAGTGTTGCTTTGAAATTGTATATCTTGATGCTCACAGATACGTAAAAGATAACCTCAAATTTTCTCAAGAATGATTATCCCTATTATGCTCATGGATCTAGGAGGCATTACTCAAACTATTAATGTTAAGGAAATGACTATGAGTGTCTCCTAACGTATTTTTTGATCCCTTTAAGTAAGCAATGTTGACATATGTATTTTGACCTTGGTATAAATAATGGAGTTCTGATGAAATGTTGATAGAAAAATCAGATGGAACATAATTGTAAGCGAGGGTCTCATCAGCCAACCTCTTTGGCTAGTCTTTGTAGTGGATAAAGCAATCTCTGTAATTGTTAGCAATTACAGAGTGCATGAAGGCCATGATGTCCTTCCCCCGTGCATCCATCAAGATGCCTCCTGTCTAAGTGCTGTCATCGAAGATCGTACCATCACTTGGAGGCACGTCTAAATCATCTGAATTATCATCGTCCCCACCACCACCCCTCCCAAAGCATTAATGTGCCATGCATCCCCCACCACTCTCCCTGCTACTACGCCTGCTACCGTGTCGAGTCGAGCTAGTACGCTGGTCAGGAGACTACATGGACCACTTGTAGCTGGAGAATCGAGTCTCAACTACACAGGAGTATGCCGACGGCTCTGCGAGACAGAAGGACCTCCTGACGGCATGGGGGAAGGGGCATAAGACAGCATGGGGGAAGGGGCTCGGTTGTGTAGTTGGTTGGGCTGTGCTAACTCCGCTGGGGTAATCTCAGCTGGTGTGGGGTTGGGGTGGTTTGGAGTTTGTAGTGCCGACTCCTGGGGGGTGTTTAGAGTACCCATCATGTAGCCGTATAACTCCCCAGGACTAGGAGGGTGCCCTAAAAGGTTATATAACTCCCGAAAGATGGTCTCCCGAAGATCAGGTGAGCCTGAAGAGCTTCCTGGCCACATGATGAACTGGAAAAAAGAAAAAAAGAAGATTACTGATGAGTTGAGAAGAGAAAAAGAAGAGAATAGGAGAGAGAAAAATTACCACGAAAAGAGAGGGAAAGAGAGGATAAAAGAGAGAAGGAAAGAGAGGCAAATCCTTTTCTTGGAAGTGGAAGTGGAAATGGAAAGGGAAAGGGAAAGGGGAGAGGAAAGAGAAAGGAAAGGGAAGGGAAGAGAAGAGAAGGGAAGGGAAGAGAAGGGAAGGGAAGGGAAGGGTCAAACTCTCGGAGCGTGTCTATAGACGCATCTGAACAACGCGTCTATTTTCACGTATAACAGCGCGTCTATAGACACGGCTATCTGTTTCTAAAAACAGAGTAGACGTGCCTGTAGACGAGGTTTTAGATGCGCTCTGAGACGCCGTCCATACATGCGCTCCGACAGACGGACTATTCTAAAAATCAAAAAGGACATGTGCCCGACACAAAGGCATAACACTGATACTAAAATCATTCGTTTCTTGGATACGACAAAGGACGAATCCAAAGAGAGCAACTTTCAAAGAAGATCAACCGTAAAGAGACTTACCTTGGATAGAGGTATGGAAGCTTCTTGTCCTTCTTCAAAGTTGCTTCTCTTCCTTGTTCACCCTCTTCTCTTATGTGCTTGGAGATGATTCTGTAAGCTTGGAAGTAAGTGTGGGTGCTTGGAGATAAGTGTCGGACTGTGGACCTGTTAATAGCAAAGCAAGCAAGCTGCGCGAAGCTTATGTGAAGAAAAGCAAAGTAATCGCGCTAAAAGTAGATTTGAAAGCCACGTCTATAAGCGCGTCTAATGTCACATCTAAATACGCGTGTGATTGCACATCTAAATACACAGAGCAGACACAGTTTTAGATGCGCCTATAGATGCGCACCACAGAACAGACAGACGCGGTTTTAGATGTGCCTTTAGATGCACCATAGAGTTTTAAGATTAAATATTTGAAGAAAAGCAAATTTTTTTGGGTTGTTTGTTTGTAGGATGTCCATCTTCAACAAGTAGCTCCAGTGAGGATAAATCCCTCTGTATCCACCATCGCGAAATGTGGTTGGAGCAAAAAATCAAATGTATGTGTGATCGATGTCGAGGAAACATGTATCGTGCACGCAGGATTACACTCAATCACATCTCAAAGTATGGAGAATGGGATGCGACCGTAAACATGGTAAGTGTTAAAGAGTTAAGGTTGATTGAGATACCTATGGGTGTTCATATGTTTGAGTTATGATCCCGTTTTAATTTGATACAGGATGCAGTGCCACACCCGCATATGTTGCCCTATGCTCTTCATGAGGAGGCAAAGCGTCGACGATATGAGGTGGGATCTTCAGGAGGGACCATTACAGATGCATGGAGTGATGGTGATAGTAGCCCTCCGCCATTACCTCATGAAGCCGTGGAGGAGGAGGTGTTTGATGATATGGTGCGGGATTTATATGTGCATCAATCCGACGGGAGGGATGATAGCATGGAGCAGGACGATCTTTTTACCGCAGCATCGACTCCATTGTTTGAGGGGTGCACATTCTCTGTTCTACGTGCCTCCCTTGAGTTACTAAACTTGCAAACCATCTATGGATGGAGCAATGCAAGTTTGAATGCTTTATGCTTATTAGGATCCTTTTGTTAGTCATGCCCTACTAACAATCCATCACCTCGTGAACTAATTGTTGTATGCAGCATAGGTCTAGGGTGGCTAGCCCACTCATGGACCAAGTTTGGTAACCCCATTTTGTCTTTTGAATACAATTGGCCGTTTAATTTATTATTATTTTTAAAAAAACTGCACATTTGAGACGGTAGTCTCTATAATGATCATAGGGATCTCGTTTTAGACACCATTAGATCATAAGATTTAATAAGCATTGCAAGGTCTCATATTGAGACTATAAGGATCATACTATAAAATGCCATATAAGGCTATGGCTTGTGTACACTATACGATTTCCTAATTTCTATGTATATATTTGTATGTACGTATGTAGTGTGATGCATGCATGTACTTGTTTTTGAAAATTTGTGTATGTGTACATATGTACAATGTGTCTATTTGTGTTCTATATGTAACTATACATATGCATACATAGATCATAAGAAAGCATAAATAGTTGCAACCTTCTTCACAAAATTCCCTTTGTCTTTCATTACCCATAATAAATATTTCATCGTCTAAATTATAGAAATTACATTGTGATATTCAATTCTCCTAATAGTATTTATTAAGAAGAATTTTCACTAGCCTATTGGTTTGACCAAACGGCAAAACGCTTGGCAATACACATTGTTAGGAGAAATGATGAACAAGCGTTTTCCACTCAAAAGTTTTTGAGAGAATTACACTCAATCCATCTAGCCAAAGAAATAATTATGCATCTTTATATGTCTTAGGATGATAATGACCCTTTGGAGTCTTACATTAGAGATCCCATGTGGGACCTCACGATTACTTGTACCTTTAAAAACTTCAATGGCAACATAAATATCACTTCAAGACTCTCATGGTCCCATAAGGGACATTGTGTATGGATTTTGATGAATATGTATGCCATTTAGGCAAGTTTAGCTCTTACATGTGGGACCTCACAGTTACTTGTACCTTTTATAAATTTTTATGCAAAATAAATGGGGCTTTAAGACTCTTTAGTCCCATATGGCATTGTGGACCCCAATCAAATCACCTTGTGGATCTTGTCAGGTAAATGTGTTAAAGCATCTCCACTTGCTCCGTCAAGAGGGGTTTCTCCATGTGCGACATTCCGTGTGGAGAGTTAGGGCTAAAAGAAAACTTTGGAATGCCAATTTCAAATCATGGAGAATGTAGCAAGCTTTGAATTTTATTCATTCACATGAAGACATTCATGGCTTTCTTTTTTCGACAAGCATGTTATGTAATAATTACTATTGATTAAATTTACTCTTTCTTGCATCTAGGAATCTCTCATCAAGAATATGCAAAAGTGTATCTCATCATGGAGGGAAAGGGCATCGTACAACATTTTGAGAGGAACCAAAAATGAGTGACAATTTGCAATTGCTATCCTTGAATGCTCATGGGTGGTTGTGAGGCTCGGGGGGGTCACTCATCATATGTAACCCTATCACGTGAGTTCAACAAAAGGATTTTTTTTATTTCTAAAATTTACAGAAATAAATATACATAAGGGAATATTTAAAATAGTTTTGGAAAAAATTTACAGATTTGTATAGAAAAGGGGTACATTTTATTAATGAAATTTTTTACAGATAAGGGACTTTTAATATAGGCTTTGAACGCACGTGATATAGAGGGTTTATACATAGTGACCCCCCCGAGTTGTGAGGAGGATGATAAACATATCTTTTCGTGATGATTAAGGATTCCAGTATTGCCACATCAGTTAAATTGTGGAAGATTAACGGCACTTTGTATGTGAAAAAGTTATTGATCATAGGGATGCAATCTTTTGTAGACCCATGTGGTTACCGCTTGAGTATTGTAGTGAATCTTAAGGATAAAGGCATGGTAGAGGGGGGCAATGAAGGTCAGTGGGTTTTTTTGTTTTTTTGCGGAATAACAACCTTATTTAAAATAAAAAAGAAAAATATAAATAATGTGTAGATATGTCATTCTGTCCTAGTACAAAATTTCAAACGCCTCAACACCAGAGCCTGGCTAAGGCTTTACAAGCATCATAAGTCAGTGGGTTGTTGCGAGGAGGATGTCATGCTAGTGTTTTCGGAATCATTACGTATTCCACTATTGCGACTTATGTTGGGGCCCCTGCAAAAATTATTGGTGTGATGGTGGTAGGGGGGCTCAATCTTTGCAGACCTATGTGGTTATCGTGGCAGGTAGCGAGCGAGTAAGGTTGGAATGAAGGTCACGAGAGTGGTGGACTCCAATGATTTTCATTGCAACGTACCATTGTGCAGGTCGACTGAAGTTTTTGGAAGCAAGGTGGTATGCCATTGATGCTATCTTGCGTGAGTGCCCACGAGACATTGAGAAAAAGATAACATGTGATTTTGGGGTGCGCGTGGTTAGGCTATAATATTATTATATATATATATTTTGCGGAGGGGTTGATGGAATGCGTTCCAAAGATCTAGGGGATTGGATAGGATTTCCAAGCAACACGTGGCATTTAAAAAAGGATGACCGAATCCCGAGAGAATCTCGTGGAAGGCGGGCCTCAAGAATGCACGTTCACACGGTTGGCCTTTCCACTCCTTGTAAATCTCGCCGTGTGACAATTGTCACCTGCTACGTAAGCGCTAACAACCTTTTCTGCCGTTTCCCATGTGTGGCCTCTTAAGAAAGTGCCTTTGTTGCTCGCATTTTTGTGCTTAGTTTTCGTCCCCTTCATTGTCTAATAACTAATTTCTACTATTACTCTTTCTTCGTTATCCCCGCCCAATCACTTTCCATATTAGAAGACACAATTCGTCGAAAGTCTCAACTCTCTTGCCAATAGCCTTTCATTAGGGATGCATGTGTGGATAGGCATCACAGGCCATGTCATATACCAAGCACTTTGTCAAGAACGATGTCATGTGCGAGGTTGTACAAGTCAGTTTGTCAAAAGGTATGCCATGCGTGGATGGTGTAAGGCATCGCATGCCACTTGTGAGAGGACTGAAAAGTGGGCCCAAGGGAAAATACGAAATGAATGATAAATATGGCATCTTTTGGCTCAATTTGGAAAAGTGTGGTAAGAAAATAAAAAGATCGGTCTAGTATGCATCTAAGGTTCCATCAAAACAACTTAGAGGCCCAAAGAGAGTTACACTCAAAGGTTATTGTTGTGTCCAATTATTGAGGGAGGACCTATGATAAGAAAGTAGGAAAACAAAAATGGGAAGAGAAATTCATCCCTTACATAAAGTTTGATAGGTTATGGTGACGAAAATAGGGAAACAATGTCGGAAGAGAAGCTCATGCTTTACATATAGTTTGACTTTTTGTTTGGCATTTCACACCACTTCTAGAGAGCCTTGAAATCATTTGTTTTCTACATAATGTTGGAACATAAATTGATGCATCCTTTACATATAGTTTGACTTTTTGTTTTGCGTTCCACACCTACGTTAGGGAGGCTTGAAATCATTTGTTTTCTAGTGCTTGAAATGGGAATATGGTCTCAAGGTCTCCCTACGTGTAGTGGTGGCACCTCCCATTTCATTTTCTCCAACCAAGGGCCGATGGGTACACTCCCATAGGCACCCATCTAGAAGAATTATGTAATCTTCTATGGCTGGTAGATAGGCCACAAGCGCGGCCAAATGACTTCTTGGGGCACCCGCTGCTCAATCCATTGTTGCCCTCTCGAAGGGGTCCAAGCCATTGCCTCCAGCTTTGTCATGTATGAGAAAAAGGGCACCTCCATACATGTCTCTAAGCGTCCTACATTGGACAGCCAAAACTCTCTTGCTCTCTCTCTCTCTCTCTCTCTCTCTCTAGCAGATGTATCAACTCTTTTAGTCTCATAGGCAGTTTGGTTTTTTTCTCTACTTAATAGAGTGTGAAAGGTGCACGAATGTCATGGGCTTCTTCTAAGGTCCTCCAGCTTTGTCATGTATGAGAAAAAGGGCACCTCCATACATGTCTCTGAGCGTCCTACATTGGACAGCCAAAACTCTCTTGCTCTCTCTCTCTCTCTCTCTCTCTCTCTCTCTCTAGCAGATGTATCAACTCTTTTAGTCTCATAGGCAGTTTGGTTTTTTTCTCTACTTGATAGAGTGTGAAAGGTGCACGAATGTCATGGGCTTCTTCTAAGGTCCTCATCATCTTCGTCCTCTTCAAAGGTCATCATCTTCTTCTCTTATTTTGTGCATGGCGTGCTTGTAAGCATTCAACAACTCCTCTTTTCTCTCTTGGCTTTCCTCATCTTCACCATTTTTTTTAATACAGCTTCTAGCTACCGCCATATCCTGTACGAAAATTGACAGTGGTTGCACAGCAAAAACAGGGCACTTTCCTGAGTGCCTGCGGAGAACTTCCGCCACCAAAATGGGCCCTGAAATGACCTCGAATCTAAAAAAATGTCACCGAGGGCTTCCCCCTCTCCCGCAGCATATACTGCCCTCTCGCCACACCGCGAAGGGCTTCCCAATCTGAAACAGTGCACTCTTGCACTTTCCAGGTGTGCTACCTGCAGAGATTTGCTCCCAAACTCGAAAAAGGAAAGCAACACTGATCCTCTTACCAAGACACCACGAACTTGGTTTGCTTTCTTGAGCTCCTTACCATGAACCGAGCTTTGATACCATGTGAAGAGAGTGAGAGAGAAGTAAGGAGTCTCACTTGCAGCTTTCTCACATACACAATGGGGGAATACACACAAAGGTGGAGGCTGAAAACTGTTTTCCTCTTCTTAGTTGTGAAAAGCCAAAAGAACTCTCTCTAGTATAAAAGGAATAGGTGAACCCTATATGTGGGTCTCAAACCAAACTCAGCTAACTAAGGTGGCATACTAACTGAGCCACTAACTAGAGTACATAAGGATAGCTGTCATCCAGCTATTATTCATGGGCGGTGTACCAACCGCATCTGCAGCTAACAAGTCGGTGACATGAATGCACAATGGTCACCCTGGCATATCACGAGTGGAGCTCGATATCTCAACATATGGGTCATTGCGGGTGATGCAGACGAGGTACATAGGTAAGTGTGGGAATGTTTTTGTGTTGCATGAGCTTGTGTAGCACAACTTACTTGTATTGTAACAGTTTTGCAGCGAGAAGACAAAGCATACGAGGTCAAGTGGGAAAAGTACTAGCGAAGCAAATGTTTTTGAGCTGAGTGTTATGGTTGGGGTAGGAGGCTGTCATATAGACATAGGTTTTCTTGGGAATGTTGAGAGATTTTACAGAAAGCTTGCATGTCGGGATTCTATGCAGTGGAGAGGGGGCATGCACTATCACACTTGCATTTTCAATTGGTCATCCGTATTTTTGCTATATAAATAGTTGTGACCCATAATTAGAATCTCTATAGACTCTCAAACAAGTTCTCAGTAACAAGGAGTGATTTCAATAAGTTCTTGTTAGAACAAGCTTGTACCTGTATGTCTACATTTTATCATTTCTTTTTTGGATGTCTTAGTGTATCCAAGGGAAGATCAATACCATCGCTCTTGCACATGAAAAGGACCTTCCAACCAGCTCATCTTGCGATTGCTCAGATGCCAACCTAACCAAATAGAAACCTTTCCCAAGAAAACACGCAACATAGCCAATTGGTGGGATGTCACACTTAGAAGAGAGAAATTCTTCTAACTTAGCCATGATATAGACCACCCTTGGCCAGACATGTGAGTTTCGGCTTTACGTCCTACAAATCTAACTTACAAGCAACCTCCAAGCAACTGCGTGCTTTTTACTTGACTCGAACCAAGACTTCCTAGCTACTTCCTTCGACTTCTCCCAACTTCCGACTTCAATAGACTTCTTCCTCTAAAGCAAAGAAACCACTCCCTATCCAAGAGACTTTGCATTCGATGGTGGAATTGCTTCACCTTCACTCTCCCTGGATTTCTCTTGCGACGACAAACCATCTCCCTACTCAACCTTCTCACAATCCTCCGACATCATGCTCTCAACACAACGATCACACAGCTCCTCCATCCATCGCAGGCACTTCACCTTGCATGCACCTCCGCTCCCTGCACACCCAACGCTCATGCACCCTCTCTCCTCAACTCGCACTCCTCCTTCCCAAAAGTCGAGAGGTTAAGACCGCCAACGAAGGTATCATAAAATTGGATGCTTACCAGCTCTTTTTTCTCATAGTTCTAGCACTTCAATAACTACACATTTTTCCTTCCTGACCTGAGTTCTGACCTGAGTTCAATGCTGGCTTCCTTGGTCACCCTGCAGATGGCAACATCACATTTGATGCATAGATCAATCCAGGTACTTGTCAAACCAGGAACAGAATGGGTTCGTCAGAGGAAGGGACATCTTTAAGAACATCCTAAACGTGGCCTCCGTGAGATCGATTTCGCAAGTGTCACTAACCAGAATATCCTGGCCTTTGGGATTGACCTTGACAAGGCCTATGAGAGAGTCAGATGGGATTTTATCGAGGAGTCGATGCTATGGTTGGGCTTTAGGGAGGGCTTGAGTAAAATGGTCTCCACTCTATTCAGCAACACCAGCGCAATTCTATGCCTCAATGGTGGCACCGTGGGGCGTTTTGATTTAAGGAGGTCCGTGAGACAAGGCTATCTGCTTGCCCCTTCCATCTTCGCTCTTGCCACGGTTTCTCTGCTTACCATCTATCTATTCTATTAAGGAGGGAGGAGGAGGGAAGATAGCCACGTGGCGGCGAGTGGGAGCACCACGTGGCAGAGAGTTGGGAGGTTTGGGAGCGCCACGTGGCGACGAGCTGGGAGGCGACGCCCTTCAATGGGTTCAATGCAGCCGTCGCCGTCGCCGCCGCCGCGCCGCTCCTTCGCCAACCTGCGTTTCTTCATCCTTCATCGACGATGCCTTCGTTTCCTTCGACGAGCCTTCGTTCCCAGCTACCTCCACAGTTGCTCAAACATTCACGGGCTTCCCTTCTACCTCCACAGTTGCTCAAACATCTGCGTCTGCTTCGTTTGCCGCCTGCAGCAGAGGTCGGATTGATTGCGTGTGGCTCTAGCTTTATTGTTCCGACATTGCATCTCGATACGATTGTGAATGCACGGGATTTGCTGCGAAAATGTTTGATGCTGCGAGAAATCGCCGATCGTAGCCGCCGTAATGTTTCAATGTTCGGTTGTTTGCAGGCTGTTAACTCCTCCAGGAACACCTCTCATTCCCGCTCTGGATCACGATCTGAGCACCGGATTCTCTTTAACTGGTAGTACTCCCTCTGTTCGATCGTTAGCTGCTCTCAAAACTTCCAGGGTAAGTCTCCAACCTCCAGCCACCTCCAGCTCCATCGCCTTCCACCGCCAGCTCCTCCACGTAGTGCGAGTGCTTGGCTATCCTCCAGCCACCTCCAGCTCCAGCGTCCACCAGCAGCAGCGGTTCGATCCAACTCCTTAGGTTCGATCCAACCTCGATCCTCCTCCTCCTGTTGTCTATCTATTCTATGCATGCACATTTCCTTTGGGTGAAAGAGGGACAGATTACATGTGTGTGAGAGAGAGATTATAGTGTGTGAGAGAGAGAGATTATATGTGTGAGAGAGAGAGAGTGTGTGTTTGTGTGTGTGTGTGTGTGTGTGTGTGCGCTTTTGTGTTTTTGTGAGAGGGAGAGAGAGAGAGAGGGGGGGGGGAGGTTTATAGAATTTTTGTATGTGGTTTTGAGAGAGAGCACGAATGCTACTAGGTCCTTTTTGGCAGGGCTGACCACCGCCCTTCTTTGAAAAGACATTCTTTAAATGAAAAGATTCTAATACAATATTTCAAACATTACAAGATAAAGGCGGAAAACATAAATCTGAATCTCCATTGAAACATTGTAAACAAGGTGGTGCTAAAAGTAACCTTCTTGAGGAAGATACAATAAGACTTTACCACGCCCTTCTTTGAAGAGGCGGAAAACATAAATCTGAATCTCCATTGAAACATTGTAAACAAGGTGGTGCTAAAAGTAATCTTCTTGAGGAAGCCGCGACAGCCCAGTGGAAGGGCTGTCGAATTCCTAAGGGAGTAGAGGCAGGGCAGCATCTCCTCAAAAGCCTCAACCGGGTGGGTGAGTTGGGTGGAGGGAGAGAGAGAGAGAGGGGGGGGGGAGTGTTTTTGAGAGAGAGCACGAATGCTACTAGGTCCTTTTTGGCAGGGCTGACCACCGCCCTTCTTTGAAAAGACATTCTTTAAATGAAAAGATTCTAATACAATATTTCAAACATTACAAGATAAAGGCGGAAAACATAAATCTGAATCTCCATTGAAACATTGTAAACAAGGTGGTGCTAAAAGTAACCTTCTTGAGGAAGATACAATAAGACTTTACCACGCCCTTCTTTGAAGAGGCGGAAAACATAAATCTGAATCTCCATTGAAACATTGTAAACAAGGTGGTGCTAAAAGTAATCTTCTTGAGGAAGCCGCGGCAGCCCAGTGGAAGGGCTGTCGAATTCCTAAGGGAGTAGAGGCAGGGCAGCATCTCCTCAAAAGCCTCAACCGGGTGGGTGAGTTGGGTGGGTGAGTCAGAAAAGAAAGAAAGTAATATTATTATTTCACAAGCTTACTTCTATAAATGGATATTTTAAAGGATGTAAAGGGCATTAAATTAAAAATGTGCCCTTAAATGCTTCAAATTTAATGCATGCACGTTTCCTTTGGGTGAAAGAGGGACAGATTATATGTGTGTGTGAGAGAGAGATTATAGTGTGTGAGACAAAGGGTGAAAGAGGGACAGATTATATGTGTGTGAGAGAGAGAGATTATAGTGTGTGAGAGAGAGAGATTATATGTGTGTGAGAGAGAGAGTGTGTGTGTTTGTGTGTGAGAGAGAGAGATTATATGTGTGTGAGTTGGGTGGGTGAGTCAGAAAAGAAAGAAAGTAATATTATTATTTCACAAACTTACTTCTATAAATGGATAGTTTAAAGGATGTAAAGGGCATTAAATTAAAAATGTGCCCTTAAATGCTTCAAATTTAATGCATGCACGTTTCCTTTGGGTGAAAGAGGGACAGATTATATGTGTGTGTGAGAGAGAGAGAGAGGGGGGGCGGAGGTTTATAGAATTTTTGTATGTGGTTTTGAGAGAGAGCACGAATGCTACTAGGTCCTTTTTGGCAGGGCTGACCACCGCCCTTCTTTGAAAAGACATTCTTTAAATGAAAAGATTCTAATACAATATTTCAAACATTACAAGATAAAGGCGGAAAACATAAATCTGAATCTCCATTGAAACATTGTAAACAAGGTGGTGCTAAAAGTAACCTTCTTGAGGAAGATACAATAAGACTTTACCACGCCCTTCTTTGAAGAGGCGGAAAACATAAATCTGAATCTCCATTGAAACATTGTAAACAAGGTGGTGCTAAAAGTAATCTTCTTGAGGAAGCCGCGGCAGCCCAGTGGAAGGGCTGTCGAATTCCTAAGGGAGTAGAGGCAGGGCAGCATCTCCTCAAAAGCCTCAACCGGGTGGGTGAGTTGGGTGGAGGGAGAGAGAGAGAGAGGGGGGGGGGAGGTTTATAGAATTTTTGTATGTGGTTTTGAGAGAGAGCACGAATGCTACTAGGTCCTTTTTGGCAGGGCTGACCACCGCCCTTCTTTGAAAAGACATTCTTTAAATGAAAAGATTCTAATACAACATTTCCTTTGGGTGAAAGAGGGACAGATTACATGTGTGTGAGAGAGAGATTATAGTGTGTGAGAGAGAGAGATTATATGTGTGAGAGAGAGAGAGTGTGTGTTTGTGTGTGTGTGTGGGTGTGTGTGTGCGCTTTTGTGTTTTTGTGAGAGGGAGAGAGAGAGAGAGGGGGGGGGGAGGTTTATAGAATTTTTGTATGTGGTTTTGAGAGAGAGCACGAATGCTACTAGGTCCTTTTTGGCAGGGCTGACCACCGCCCTTCTTTGAAAAGACATTCTTTAAATGAAAAGATTCTAATACAATATTTCAAACATTACAAGATAAAGGCGGAAAACATAAATCTGAATCTCCATTGAAACATTGTAAACAAGGTGGTGCTAAAAGTAACCTTCTTGAGGAAGATACAATAAGACTTTACCACGCCCTTCTTTGAAGAGGCGGAAAACATAAATCTGAATCTCCATTGAAACATTGTAAACAAGGTGGTGCTAAAAGTAATCTTCTTGAGGAAGCCGCGGCAGCCCAGTGGAAGGGCTGTCGAATTCCTAAGGGAGTAGAGGCAGGGCAGCATCTCCTCAAAAGCCTCAACCGGGTGGGTGAGTTGGGTGGAGGGAGAGAGAGAGAGAGGGGGGGGGGAGGTTTATAGAATTTTTGTATGTGGTTTTGAGAGAGAGCACGAATGCTACTAGGTCCTTTTTGGCAGGGCTGACCACCGCCCTTCTTTGAAAAGACATTCTTTAAATGAAAAGATTCTAATACAATATTTCAAACATTACAAGATAAAGGCGGAAAACATAAATCTGAATCTCCATTGAAACATTGTAAACAAGGTGGTGCTAAAAGTAACCTTCTTGAGGAAGATACAATAAGACTTTACCACGCCCTTCTTTGAAGAGGCGGAAAACATAAATCTGAATCTCCATTGAAACATTGTAAACAAGGTGGTGCTAAAAGTAATCTTCTTGAGGAAGCCGCGGCAGCCCAGTGGAAGGGCTGTCGAATTCCTAAGGGAGTAGAGGCAGGGCAGCATCTCCTCAAAAGCCTCAACCGGGTGGGTGAGTTGGGTGGGTGAGTCAGAAAAGAAAGAAAGTAATATTATTATTTCACAAGCTTACTTCTATAAATGGATATTTTAAAGGATGTAAAGGGCATTAAATTAAAAATGTGCCCTTAAATGCTTCAAATTTAATGCATGCACGTTTCCTTTGGGTGAAAGAGGGACAGATTATATGTGTGTGTGAGAGAGAGATTATAGTGTGTGAGACAAAGGGTGAAAGAGGGACAGATTATATGTGTGTGAGAGAGAGAGATTATAGTGTGTGAGAGAGAGAGATTATATGTGTGTGAGAGAGAGAGTGTGTGTGTTTGTGTGTGAGAGAGAGAGATTATATGTGTGTGAGTTGGGTGGGTGAGTCAGAAAAGAAAGAAAGTAATATTATTATTTCACAAACTTACTTCTATAAATGGATATTTTAAAGGATGTAAAGGGCATTAAATTAAAAATGTGCCCTTAAATGCTTCAAATTTAATGCATGCACGTTTCCTTTGGGTGAAAGAGGGACAGATTATATGTGTGTGTGAGAGAGAGATTATAGTGTGTGAGACAAAGGGTGAAAGAGGGACAGATTATATGTGTGTGAGAGAGAGAGATTATAGTGTGTGAGAGAGAGAGATTATATGTGTGTGAGAGAGAGAGAGTGTGTGTTTGTGTGTGAGAGAGAGAGATTATATGTGTGTGAGAGAGAGAGATTATAGTGTGTGAGAGAGAGAGATTATATGTGTGAGAGAGAGATTATATGTGTGAGAGAGAGAGAGAGATTATATGTGTGAGAGAGAGATTATATGTGAGAGAGAGAGAGATTATATGTGTGAGAGAGAGAGAGATACAATAAGACTTTACCACGCCCTTCTTTGAAGAGGCGGAAAACATAAATCTGAATCTCCATTGAAACATTGTAAACAAGGTGGTGCTAAAAGTAATCTTCTTGAGGAAGCCGCGGCAGCCCAGTGGAAGGGCTGTCGAATTCCTAAGGGAGTAGAGGCAGGGCGGCATCTCCTCAAAAGCCTCAACCGGGTGGGTGAGTTGGGTGGGTGAGTCAGAAAAGAAAGAAAGTAATATTATTATTTCACAAGCTTACTTCTATAAATGGATATTTTAAAGGATGTAAAGGGCATTAAATTAAAAATGTGCCCTTAAATGCTTCAAATTTAATGCATGCACGTTTCCTTTGGGTGAAAGAGGGACAGATTATATGTGTGTGTGAGAGAGAGATTATAGTGTGTGAGACAAAGGGTGAAAGAGGGACAGATTATATGTGTGTGAGAGAGAGAGATTATAGTGTGTGTGAGAGAGAGATTATATGTGTGTGTGAGAGAGAGAGTGTGTGTTTGTGTGTGTGTGTGTGTGTGTGTGTGTGTGTGTGCTTTTGTGTTTTTGTGAGAGAGGGAGAGAGAGAGAGAGGGGGGGGGGAGGTTTATAGAATTTTTGTATGTGGTTTTGAGAGAGAGCACGAATGCTACTAGGAGTAGTTTTTTTGGTGAGATAAGAGTGAGCTTTACAAAAAATAAATAGATAAAAATAAAAATGTCGGATAGGTCCTTTTTGGCAGGGCTGACCACCCCCCTAAGATAAGAGTAAGTTTTTGAAGATACAAGAAGACTTTACCATGCCCTTCTTTGAAAAGACATTCTTTAAATGAAAAGATTCTAATACAATATTTCAAACATTACAAGATAAAGGCGGAAAACATAAATCTGAATCTCCATTGAAACATTGTAAACAAGGTGGTGCTAAAAGTAATCTTCTTGAGGAAGCCGCGGGAGCCCAGTGGAAGGGCTGCTAGCCTACATCTGAATCTCCATTGAAACATTGTAAACAAGGTGGTGCTAAAAGTAATCTTCTTGAGGAAGTCGTGGCAGCACAGTGGAAGGGCTGCTAGCCTACCTAGGCGATGGCCCTCATTCGAATTCCTAGGGGAGTAGAGGCAGGGCGGCATCTCCTCAAAAGCCTCAACCGGGTGGGTGAGTTGGGTGGGTGAGTCAGAAAAGAAAGAAAGTAATATTATTATTTCACAAGCTTACTTCTATAAATGGATATTTTAAAGGATGTAAAGGGCATTAAATTAAAAATGTGCCCTTAAATGCTTCAAATTTAATGCATGCACGTTTCCTTTGGGTGAAAGAGGGACAGATTATATGTGTGTGAGAGAGAGAGATTATAGTGTGTGAGAGAGAGAGATTATATGTGTGTGAGAGAGAGAGAGTGTGTGTTTGTGTGTGTGTGTGTGTGTGTGTGTGTGTGTGTGTGTGTGTGTGTGTACTTTTGTGTTTTTGTGAGAGAGGGAGAGAGAGAGAGGGGGGGGGGAAGGTTTATAGAATTTTTGTATGTGG